>NC_085136.1:180204328-180496828 GCF_035046485.1 Aedes albopictus | reverse complement strand
CAAAAATCCGATAGCAAGACCATAGGTAATTATAAGTCCGGTCTTCGTCTATGGATGGAGTGGGTCCACATGATAGGTTGACTCATACAACGAAGATTCAAATTGAATCGGTTTTTCGTGCAGTTTCACGAATGAATTGGATTTGGAGATCGGCTCTGACGACTCTATCCGACAGTATAGCGGTGAATCTCGCTTGATGAAGCGTGAGGTACGCGCGCGCGAATTAAATTTGAAAAGTTTTGCGGACGTCTACGCAAAACGTATAGTGAAGTGATTCAGGTGAACATTGAAGGTTTCTCAGTGATGCCGGTTCAGTGAAACCGTCCGTCCGGCTGTTACTCCGCGAAAGTTAAAAGCCGGCCCGGTTACCTTATTCAGGCCAGAAGTGAGACTAACTTCGATGGTTAAAAAGGTCATTTAGAGGTCTAAGTTCATTGAACTCAGCAAAGTGGTTCAGAGACCGGGAACGCTCTTTTCGTCCCGAGTCCGAAAGAAAGTGTTAGGCTGGTTTCAACAGACAGGCGGGCCAGATGCCCACGTTCCGTCCCTGCTGATCAGCAAGTTCGTAGGATGACGACCCATGTTTGGCTAAAACCGTATAAGGTATGTACTGTGCCCCTAATTTGGCGTTATAGAATTCCTGTGCGTTTGAAAGTTTGGTATTTTTCCTATAAACTGTTTCGCCCACTGAAAAGGGTTTAGCGGGCTGACGAATTCGTAAATTGTAGATTCGCGAAGCTTCCGAGTACGCTTTCTCGAGGTTTTTGCGGACCAAGCCGAATAATTTAGAAGATTCGTCGCGAATATGCGCGAGGCGCACATCTACCGATGTTTCCTTTAAGTTTTGAAAATCTTTGTGCTCCATACCGTTGAGGACTATCTTCTCTCCCCTCGCGACGCGAAACGGTGTAAATCCGGTCGAAGAGTGCACTGTAGAGTTTATAACAACTTCTACCTCCGACAATCGCGTATCCCGTTCGCGTTGGTTGTTTCGCGCGTATGACCGAAGGGACGTATTTATCGCCCGGTTGACTCGTTCTACCGGGTTGGCCTGAGAGTGGTACCGGGACGACAGCCAGTGTTTGATACCGAACCGATTGAGAAGCGACTGAAATTCCTTCGAGGTGAAAGACGTAGCATTATCTGTTAAAATAATGGCGGGGACGGAATTGCCATGGAACCAATGCCGTGTCAATTCCATGCAAAGGGTTTTCGAACTTATTTTCGCAAAAGGATGCAACTGGACCCACTTCGAAAATAGATCCAAAGCAACCAGCACGTACTGGTTGCCCGTTTTTGACCGCGGTAACGAATCGATATAATCAATCGCGATTATCTCCCACGGACGCGACGGCACGCGCATGTCCCCCATCGGCCCGAATTTGGCTAACCATCTTTGGCCAGTAGTAGTTCTGGCGCACCTTTTCGAGTGTTTTTTCCATACCGATGTGCATGGAGTCATCGTGACATACCTTGAGTATCGCGGCTCGAGCTTCCGGGCTCTGGATGATCTTCCAATCATATCGGTGATCGGCGAGGTCATTATTAACCGTAGTGTGGCCAGCAAAAACAACACCCGTAGAAGGCCGGCAGGGTACCCGGGTACCCACGAAATGGAAATGATCATATCTCAGCGATTTTTCCACCGATTTTAAAAGTTTTGCCTCATTCAACTCAGAAACTCATTATCTATCGAGATCGTATTTGGTTGGACCGGTCCGATCACCATGGGTACCGGAAAATCCGGATTTACGGATCCATGTTTTTATACAATACAATATACGGGATTTTCGGTAGGTTAGTAGCAATTTCGGTACCAAGCATCGTAAAATTGCTTTGGCATATCGTATCGGACTGGCCTGGAATCATAAAACGTGTTGACTTTGAAACTGTGATTTCGGAACACGCTTCTCGTGGGGCCATGGTTGACCATAAACACTTTAAGATATCCCAGTCTTAAAAGGTGGGTTTCAATATGGTATAAGGACATGCTCCCAAAAATATGGATTTTCCGAAAACCACGGTGATTAGATCGGTCTAACCAAATATTTTCCCGATAGATGATGAGTTTCTGAGGTGAATGAGCTAAAAATTTCCAAAATCTATGAAAAATTGACGGAGATATGATCATTTCAATTTCGTAGGTACCCGGGTACCCTGCCGGCCTTCCACGTAATAAAAAAATGCAAGAGCCCCTCCCCCTGCCCCTCCTTACTTTAAAATTCGGTCAACCCCATTAATAGATGTATATTCACAAGTTCTAAGATCTAACAAAGTTCCAACATCCTAGTCTCAACAACCATTAAAATGTCGAGATTTGAAATTGAAAAAGGTACCCGGGTACCCTGCCGGCCACATAAGTGTTAAATAAATACTTTTTTAGTTGATCCCCATCTACCCGGAAGTCGGGATAATCATTAGGTCGATTGAGAACCGACAGTTTTAGGTCATCATACCATTTTGATGACGTTGTTTTTGCAGAAATGGCCATGACACTTCGCGACAGTGCGTCGGGCACGACATGTTCTTTGCCCCGACGGTGGACAATGGTCATGTCATACATTTGTAGTGACAGACTCCAGCGACTAAGTCGTGAGGAAGTCTTCCACTTCGTCCGCATTATGAATGTCAAAGCGGACGAGTTCGTGATTAGTTGGAAGTGACTGCCTTCGATATAACCACGGAAGTGCTCAATCGAAAGCAAAGCAGCCAGGCCCTCCTTCTCGGTGGCATGGTAGGCTCGTTCCTGAGTCGTGAGCTTCTTCGAAAAATACTCGACTACCTTTTCCTGGCCTTCCTCCTTTTGCGTAAGTACTCCGGCGACGGCGTAATCGCTCGCGTCGGTGTGTATGCTGAATTCTAATTCAAATTTTGGGCTGAAAAGCACAGGAGAGGTAATCAATTTCTCCATAATAGCCTGGAAAGCTTCCTCCGCCTCCAAAGTCCATCTAATTGTCTTCGAAGTTGTCTTCAGAAGCTCAGAGAGGGCAGCGGTTGTCTTGCTATAGTCGGGGATAAACCTCCGGTAATAGTTAGACATCCCGAGGAAACGGCGAAGTTTAGTGATCGTCGAAGGACGTTCATATTCTACAATTGGTCTTATCTTCTCAGGGTTGATTCTCAATCCCTGAGAAGATAGTATGTAACCCAAAAAGGGAGTTTCGCGCAGGCAGAAGTGAGATTTATCGAGCTTAATCGAAAGATTAGCCTCTCTTAAACGCCTCGCAATCTCCTTGAGAAGCCGTACGTGCTCCTCGAATGTCTCCGTGACTATGACGATGTCGTCTAAGTACACGAAGACATTCGGTTACAGTACACCGTTGCCTAACACTCGGTTCATCAATCGCAACAGTGTGGCCGGGCTGTTGACCAAACCGAATGGAAGGCGGGTGTACTGGAACATCCCCTTCCCCTGCACACTGAACGCGCAGTATTTCCGTGATCCTGTAAGAATGCCTCCGTGAGGTCGATTGTCGACAGATAATTTGCGCGAGGTAATCGGCCCAGGATCCGTCCAGGATGCGGAAGGGGATAGGCATCACGTACGGTCCTCTCATTGAGTTTGCGAGCGTCGAGACATAATCGAATTGCCCCAGAGGTTTTTCGGATTGGCACTATATTCAGTGACCAATCGGAATTAGATTCTTCGATTATTCCGGTTTGAAGTAATCGGTCAATTTCGACAAATAAGCCGGCTTGTACCTTTGGAGCTATTGGGTACGGATATAGACGTATTGGTTTGTTGGACTTGCACTCTTCCTTTAGAACAATTTTGTGTTCACACAGAGGTGTAGCATCCAGTGTATTGGGAGCTGCTGTTTTGAACAGCGGTTTAACCTCCTCTAACTGTCGTTTTTGGGATTCTGTTAAATCCGGTTCAGACGTTTCCCGGTTCTTTACCTCCACCGATCAACCGTCCGCAGTTCGAAGTTCAATCGGTTGACTGAGATTGTTAAGACGAACGTTCTTTAGCCTTTGAAAGATTGTTGAATTGATGAATGTGAGGTTGCTATTACAATCCAAAAGAGCATTCACTGGAATATCGAATATGAGAAGTTGGGCGTGTGGTCGATCATCGGCCAGACTATTTAAAGTTATTTTATGAATTTCCGGCCGATCATTTCCCTCATCTTCGTCGTCTGACCTCTGTTCATAGAGTTGATAGAGGTCCGGCAACCAAAGCTCAGAATTGTCCACCGGAGGCGCTTGCGGAAGTCCCTGCGGCTTTAGGGCTTCCCCAAACCGTTTTTTAAACAGAAGGGGCAATTGTTGGTGGTAAACCCTAACAACGCACAACGGTTGCAGAATACTCTCCGAGGAATTGGGCAATCAGGAAGATTGTGGTAATCTCGGCAATTAAAACATTGTCCATCCTCGGGTGGCGAATAGTTGGAAACGAGCTTCAACAAAGCGCTGGGCTTACTCGTGCCGGCTTTTGGCTCTGTCGAATGCCCTTCGATCTTCCCGCTATTTCCGGATTGGATTTGCTTCGAACTTGGGAACGGTTTCGAATCAGTTTTTGTGTTGTTAGGAGGGTTGATTCTTGGAGTTTTGGGATGTTGTGGAGGAGCGTTCTGGCGATTTTGGTTGACGAATGTACGGGTGCCAGAATTAGTTCGACCACTGGATTCAATCATACAATTCTCCTGCTTAGCGGGCCCAAAAACCTTGGTGAACACTGAGAAGTCGGTGGCATCCAGGTCCTTGCCTATGGTCATCAACTCCCTAAGCGTAGTCACATTTTTACCCACCAACGCTTTGCGACCGTCATACCGTAAGTTGGTTTTCAGGACCTCCATTTTCTCATAGTCCGACATTGGATGACTCATTGCCTGAAAAAGCTTATTCATCTGCAGATAGTACTGCTGAAAAGACTCTCCTTTTTGTTGACGAGTTTGATAAATTTTTGTGCGAAGAACTGAATCGAGATCTGGATGCCGGAACTCGGTTTTCAGTTCGTGCACCAATTGTGGCCAGCTTTGCAGCAATCGCTGATTTCTGCACGCAGTGTACCAGCTTAAAGCTGGACCATCGAAAAGATGCACTGCCGAATCAAATAAATCGATATCGGTGGCGTGTTCGGAAATAGCCAATTGCTCGATATGGGCCAAAAACTCGTTTAGCTCCAGCCCATGATCACTACCGGAATATTTCTTCACCTTCCATTGAGAAACGGGGGTGATTTTCCGTTGTGGGACCACTGGTGGTACACATGGTACCGCCGGGTTGGAGGGCTGATGGTGTGACCTGTTCACCGGATTCGGTGATTGATCAGAATTACGCACAACAAACGGACTGAATGTGAGTTCGTCAATTCGACGGAGAATGGACTCATTCGCAGCGCCTTTCTGGGAGGCACCTTGTGGAACGTTTCCACTATTGGTCCGGCAGGATTCTCTCCCCTCCGCCGATCGGCTGCCTGGCAGGGTTGCTGTGACTTGGTGGGATGGAGCAGCATTATCAAGAAAAGGGTTTGTGCTATTCAAAAAAGTTAACGACGGTCTTGGAGGAATTGGAGGAGGGGTGCGTTGCCTACGAATTTCCTCTTTCAATCCATTCACCTGCGATGACAGTGCTTGGATTAGACTACCAATATCGGTCATAGCCCTGCTGAAGTCCGCTTTAGAAACGTACCTCGACGAATCCGTGTTCTTGGGAATGGCCCCTGTGGAACTTCCCCTCGCGGATGCAGGAGCCTCTTCTCTTCCTGCCGCTTCGTCCAATAAACCGTCTGCTTCGGAAGCCGAATCTCCTCCGACGGTGAAAAACTGTTCCTCCGACCAAAATTGCTCAGAGAATAAACCAAGCACTTTCGAAAACTCTGCGTTGCTCTGGGTTTTTAAATCACCCACTGCATGATTTTTAATTACAGCCAGTCGATGACCCAGGGGTAACAACCGAGATCTACAGATCTCCACTTGGGATCGCGGGCCATCGGACAGTATTGGACAGTAATCTTTTACAGATGCCAAGATCTACTTCTGGATCTTGATCGTAGTGAATGATGAACTCATGTCCATCACTCTCCTCTCTCAAGATTTGTCGCCGCCTACGACGGCGCTTACCGCGAGATTCGTCGTCCCCAATCACGACATTCCGCAGAAAAAGCTCATAATCAAGCTCTCCGGGTTCAAGATGGTCCACCCGCATACTACGGTAGAGTGTCACAAAATCCGGACCCGAAACTGACAATCGTGGCATTTTGAAAAAAAAAGTGTCTAATTTATGTGGAATCGATTATGTTTTTGCCAAAAAAACTGACGAACTTTGTTGCTTGCTTTGAGTGCGAGACTAGTAGGGAACACCTTTGTAAAATTAGATTTGCCAACGGTGGTTTAAAATCATGCGGGGGGGGGAGGTGGTCGTGGAAAAAACCATAACGCTCTACTGACAGTTGAGCAGCCACAGCGAGTGTGGAGGCGAATTAGAGCTCCCATCTCAGAAGGAAATGGGGAAACGCAAGCTTTTCCTGGGTGACCGTTCGGGAGTGGATGTCGAGAAGCCCGAGTGACTCGAGAGGCAGGATGTTCTGGGGCTCCGAAGATATAAGTGGACACGAAGGAGTTCTGCTACGATTTTTGCGTGCTAAGGCGTGCCCAAGTTTGAGATCGTGTTTTTCTGGTAGTGCTAAAGGTCCAGACTCCTGGGCCAATATTTCTGGGAATGGCCAAGAATCTCTAAAAAGTTTCAATGAAATTCCTCAAGAAATTCTCGATGAAATTTCTTGTATAAATTCCCCAATGAATGGCTGAGAGTATAAATCGCAGAATTCCTAGAAAAATCATTCAAAAAATTTTGCAACGAATTTCCCAAAGATGATTTCTTAACTTATTCTAGGTGAAATTCTCGTATAAGCACCTGCAGGAATTTGCTAATGGAATGGAAGTGTTTTAGCACTTCTACAGGTATTTACTAAGAGCTTTCTGTGTCAATGATAATTTTACATATGTATATCCTATAACGTTATTTTACATATGTAAGGACTGTATCGAAAATTAACTACAAACGTTCATAATTGCCTAAAAAATATTTGGTTCGAAATAAACATAACTTTATTTTTGGAGGTACTATAAAAATCTGTTAAATAAAGAATGTCAGTTCTGATTTTCAAAAAGTAATTATTAAACTTGGACTTTTATCTCAAATATTGCACACATGTTTTTAAAATTTTGGACACCTCCTAAAAATTTGAAATTGCGAAAACTGTGGGAAAATATTCAATTTTTTTTCTCTTATTTTTGCGCAAATATATTCTTTTCCATGATATGGGAAAATTCTTTTTATCAAGAAAAATTCCCTCCGCTGTTTAGGGCAATTCTTAAAAATGAAAAAAGGCTATTTTTCGAGGAACTCTTTTTTTATACGTCTTCAAAGAACGATTAGCATACCATAGCATAGCATAGCATAGCATGAATACTTGCACAAATCTTGGATGGAGTTGCAAAGTTGAATTTCCATTGACATTGCTGATGTCGCTACTATCTACAATGTCATAGATTCACTCAGCTCCACACACCTGGCCAAGTCCTTGCAAGCATTTATAAATCCCTTCATCAACTTCGAAAGAGCCCAGAACTGAAGCATCTTCCAATAGATGAAAGGATGTTGAAAATAGCGAATTTCCAATTTATATGCAGTTATAAAGTAAATATACTTAAGTAGAATTATTTATAAATAAATAAATAATATTGGAAAGATCTCACCAATTGTTGTGGGGTTTTGTGGTTCAATGCCGATTATTTAATTGTCTTGATTAATCTTCTTCTCTGTAAAGAACAACAAAATACTCAGCAAAGAACAACACAATAATTTTTATAATTGGGTATGTATTTAAATCTATTGAAAAGGTAGTTTTACCAGAGAACGGAATTTTATAACCTCTGAAGATATTTAAAACAGAGCATCAAAGTTCGACCAGAATGTAGGTGATTTTTGGGATAGACTATATTATAAATGTTGGAGGTTTTTCTATCCATAATAAACATTTTAAAAGTCGCTAACGCTAACGCTATTGAGTGATATGTTATGTGCACATAACTGCTAGTAATAATCATTATTTTCCAGATTTTTCCACGAATAAATTTTATTCGCTACAAATTATTGATACGTTAAAAAACATTAAAAGTAAATGCAGTTTGTACAGATTGTTATTTTGTGTGGTATACTCATAGAACCATATTCTCAATAATGCTAAACATTTTTAAAATTTCTTCAAGCTGTTCTAAACTTAACTATATTGTGAAGATTTCATAGAAGAACCGGTATAAAAAGACCAACCGTGCTTCGAGATAGAGCATTTTGAACGTTTATAGTTAATTTCCGATACAGTCCTTATATCGTGTACGAAGACACTCTATGCCGAAGGAGGTAAAGGTAATTTACCTTACAAAAAGTTTCTAGGCCGACCTGCCACATGATAAAAAACTATACAATGTATACTAAACAATATGTTTCTCATTTCAGTGCAGTGCGCAGACAAGTTATGCAATAAAATGCATAAAGTGAATAACTTTTGTGGATTTTTATGCACATAGCCACGATGAAAACTAATATTTCGGATGTTCCGGATTTCCGGAACTGGTTCTCAATAATCATATATACAAAATCCCAGAGTTATCTGTCTGTCCTTCCGTCACGATTTGAAATGTTTCATTGAAAAGTTCCACAGAATGAAAGCTACAATAGTCATTGCACTGTAGCATTGTACCTACAGGGGATACACAAAATAACTGGGACAGGTAAAATTTTCACTTTTCAAAAAATGTTCAAATCGCTGTAACTTTTCGAAAAGGGCATCAAATATTCTCAAATTTTTACTGCAAGTTCATCAAATAGTTGTGTATCAGTGGTCAAAATTTGGAAATAATCGGGCCATTCTACACAAAGTTATAAAGGTTCTAGAAAAAGGTATAATTATCCGATAGCCAATTTTGAGCTGTTATATCTCCGGATTCAATGATCCGAATGCAATGAAATTTTGATCATTTATGACTTATATAATGAGCTATTAAAAACATTTGACTTAACTTAAAATTCTTCACACGAAAGAAAATGATTTCGATTAGATTATTTTTCTAATATAACACCAATTTATCCAAAACTTCATCATCGTTTCAAAATTCGAGATAGTAATTATAGTTCATTTAAATTGCCTCTAATTGAATTGAATTTATTTATGTTTCAAAGGAAAGCAACCAAATAGAAGGTATTAAATTAAAAAAGTAATGGTATGTATATGAGAAATAGATAAATTTACTGAAAAAACAAGGAATAAATGAAATCGCCATAACTTTTTTTCTTATTAATAATTTCAAATCAAGTCAACTGTTTTTCAAAGTTCATTATATTAGTCATAAATGATCAAAATTTCATTGCATTCGGTTCATTGAATCCGGAGATATAACAGCTCAAAGTTGGCTATCGAATAATTATAACCTTTTCTAGAATCTTTATAACTTCGTGTAGAATGGTCCGATCTTTTTTTTTTGAACCACTGATACACAACTAGTTGATGAGCTTACCGTAAAAATTTGAGAATATTTGATGCCCTTTTCGAAAAGTTACAGCGAGTTGAACATTTTTTGAAAAGTGAAACATTCACCTGTCCCAGTTATTTTGAGTATCCCCTGTATATTGACTTGATGCATCTTTGCATTGGTGCCTCATTGCATTGGTGCGCCGTTGCATAGGTGCATCGTTGCATAGGTGCGTCGTTGCATAGGTGCATCGTTGCATAGGTGCATCGTTGCATAGGTGCATCGTTGCATAGGTGCATCGTTACATAGCTGCATCGTTGCATAGGTACATCGTTGGATTGGTGCAACATTGAATTGGTGCATCACTGTATTCGTGCATCGTTGCATTGGTGTATATTTGAATTAGTACATCGTTGCTTTGGTGCATCGTTGCATTGGTGCATCGCTGCATTGGTGCACACCATTGCATTGGTGCATCATTGCATAGGTACATCTACCTTGATGCATCGTTGCATTGATCGTACATCAATGCATCGTAGGATTTTTAAAGCATTGTTTTGTTAAATCAATTCAGCAGTTTCTAGAATTTTCTTTCCATCCTATGGATCAGAACCCTACGACAGTCATTTACAGTCGAAAGGTGAATGCTTGGAAGTACAGGTACTCTTCGATATTACGTACAAAAACTTTTCTCTTTGTACGTTATATCGAAGTGTACGTTATATCGAAGCAGAGAAAAATTTAATGTTTTTTATGCAAGTGTTCATGGATTCGACGTGAAATTAACCCCAAATAATGATTTCGATGAAATTTACAATACTAATAATGCAAAACATGAGTTTTCACCAAAAAGTCATTTCGTTTTTTATGCTTCGATATAACGTACATTTTGCATCGATATAACGTACACTTAATTTTTTTTATAATTTGCGCTTATTCTGGGTAAAAAGGACTGTGAATAAAAATCATAGATATGAAATCTCAGAGTTGTCCGTTCTTCCGTCACGTTTGAAATGTTTCATTGAAATGTTTCACAGAATGAAAGCTACAATAATCATAACACTGTAGCATTGTACCTATGTTGACTTGGTGCATCCCTGAATTGGTGCCTCATTGCATTGGTTCATCGTTGCATAGGTGCATCGTTGCATAGCTGCATCGTTGCATATATACATCGTTGGATTGGTGCAACAGTGCATTGATGTATCATTGCATTGGTGCATCGCTGCATTGGTGCATATTTGAATTAGTGCATCGTTGCATTGGTGCATCGCTGCATTTGTCGTACATCAATGCATCGTAGGATTTCAGCAGTTACTAAAATTTTCTTTCCATTCTATGGATCAGAACCCTACAACAGTCATTTACAGTCAAAAGGTGGATGCTTCGAAGTATACCTTCTGGCGCTTCCCGATGAGATGCCCAATGCTGTGAAATTTTTCACATATGCATCATATATATAAAAGTCCACCGTTGTCTGTCTGTCTGTCCGTAACGCTTTGAAATGTTTCGTTCAAATGTTTCGCCATAGTTGTATCAAATTTATAAAAATTACCGAGAACTTTCTGTATGTGTTTTGACTTTCACAAAAATAATAAGAAGAACCTTCTGGAATGTTCTGGAACATCAATATTCTAAAGATTCCAAGAACTTTCTGGAAGTTGCTGAAGGTGCCAGAAAAAAAAGGAAAAAAAAACGTTCTAGAATGTTCTGGAGTATTGAACTTCTTAAAGTTTCGAGAATCTCCTTGAAGTTTCTGCACGCTTCTGGACGCTGCAGCATTATGGAACATCTTCTTCTTTTTCTTGGAGTAACATCCCAATTGGACCTTCTAGAATGTTCTCCACATCAAACCTAATAAAATTTAGAAAACTTAATGGAAATTAGGAAACAAGCAAAAGAAAAGCAATTAAAAGACCGTCTCGAATGTTCTGGGACATAAAAATCTATAAAATTTCCAGAAGCCTCCTGGAAGTTACTGAATGTTCCAAGAGTGAAACAATCATCTGAGATATTCTGGAATATCACACTTTCCCAAATACGGAAAACTTTCTGTAAGCTACTAAAATGAGAAGGACCCTTTGGAATGTTCTTTTACACTTTTTTTTAATTTCGAGAACTTTCAAAGTTAATAATCATTCAAGAAAGAATAAAGGACCTTTTGAGATGTTCTGGAACATCAAATTACATAAAATTTCGAGAACTTTCTGGAGATTAATAAACGTTCAAGAGAGAAGCATTCTGGAGAGAGATTCTGGAATGTTTTCGAGAATTTTACAGAAATAGCTGAGCATTCTGGAAATCTCTATAACTCTCCTTTCTACTATATAAATGCATACGACTAGTAGATTCGGCAGTATTTTATGAACCGACAGACGTTTATGTGAAAAAGTGTAGCAGTGAAGAAGTGTGATTGGAATCTTAAAAACAATCTTTTCCTAGCTAACGTGGCTAGCCACGTCGGGTCAGCTAGTTGATGTAATAGCTTTCGTGGAATCTTTTAAAAAGTTTCCTTCTAGAAGATTTTGTGAATAAAAATCATAGATATGAAATCCCAGAGTTGTCCGTTCTTCCGTCACGTTTGAAATGTTTCGTTGAACTGTTTCACATGGTTATACAAGTACTAGCTGACCCGACGTGGCTAGCCACGTTTGCTTAAAGAGTTTTCACAATTCATAGAATTGACATAATAGCTTAGAAACGTCTGCTTTAAGTTTTTTGCTAATCTAAAACTCTGTTCAGAATATACATTCCAGAAATTTCTCCCAATTCTTAACAGAAAATTTTAAAATATGCTATTATTCGTGGAAAACACTTGAACGTGATTCCTACGAAGAATGTTCGAGAATGTTCATAAACCTTCGAATTCATCTTCTGGTTCTCACTGGAATTTACCTAAGATTTAATTTCTGCTCCCAGGAAAGTTTCAACAATTGTTTTTAATTTGAAAGAAACAATTCACGAACATTTTATTCACACGGCTTTTGTTTCGTTCGAAATTTGTCCTAGAATATATTCTTTTCTTTGTTCCGGAAACATTCTTTCATTTATAAAGCATATTATTTCCTTCGTTAAAGGGGCTAAAATGTAAAGAGTACTATAAAATATGCAAATTTATTAGTTTTTTCACGTTTTCATGGTCTCGGGACCAAAGAGGTACCCTGGTTTTATATTTTTATCAGAAAATTCAGGAAATTTGGCGTAACACAGCGTTTCTCAAACTATGGGTCGCGACTCACTGGTGGGTCGCAGGCTGATTTTTGGTGGGTCGCGAAGTCTTTATTAACTTATGTCGAATGTTATTGCTAGTCATTTTCTTATTTTCAAATATTCCCTTGGAGAATCCTTTTCTAGAAGATTTATTTCTAGAATTTTGGTTTCTCCTTGATTCAATTCAAAATTTTGTTTTAGGAGTCTTGTCTGGAGTACATTGAATATCGAAACAACTGTCTGCGTTCTGAAATCGATTCTAAAGCTATGAGTTTTAAATTGAAAATTTTAAGAATAGAGTAAAATTTCAGATTTTATTTGTATTTGTATTCTGTATTTTGTTTTCTGGAAAAAAGCTCATGTTGTTATTTGCAGTTCGCATTTTCTGTTAGACTTACACGCCAGTTTTAGCAGATTAGCCAGTTTTACATCGAAAAAAAAAATAGAAATACAATTCAAAAAATCAGCAAAAAAATACAACTTCGGCTAGAACCCTTACCTTTACTGAACCTCTGTGTAGCTGATAGCTGAACTTCTGTGAAATTCAGATGAATGTCGATTACGAAACAACTGAAAAGTGATTCAAATAAAAATGGAAATTAAATAATTGTGTATAAAGGATATCATTAAAAAACACCACTGGTTAAATATATTAGAAATTAGGGGCAAGACAGATACAGCAAGAGTAACTCTGTTATCGAAGTGTTGCTCAAAATTCCTCTGAATTGCTCTGGATCACTCTGTTTTCCCGAAGTGTTGCCTGATACCAGTGAAAAATCGAGCAGTCTTGCCCGATTTCCCGCTTCGTAGCGACGTTTCTGAATGGATTCGAGCAAAAAGAGTTACTCGGGATTGCTCAAAGTTGCTCCGGATTTCACAGTGTCTTGCCCCTAGATAAGAAACTTGGACTATTATCTCACTTTTTAAAGACTAAGAGTGAACTGATACTGCAAACTTGAGCACCTTAACCTTACCTTCACTATGAATAAACAAAAAACAATTTTTTTTTTTATTTGAGGGCTACGTAACATAAGTTTATCATAACCTATGAAAGTGATAAAATGTATTGATTTAGTAAAGCAGTTCAAATTTACAAAAAAAAAGACTTATTTTATAAATTCTTGTGCTGGTGGGTCGCCGAATTCTTTGAAAATCAAAAGTGGGTCGCAAGCTGAAAAAGTTTGAGAACCCCTGGCGTAACATATCAAAAAATCAGAGATGTATGTTTTTTAGTTTTTGAGATATGATTTTTTGAAAATAAAAGATCAAATTTTCAAATTTTGATTCCTTATAATATTATGGATACCAAAATCACCAGGAATCACTTTAAAAAGCAATACTACGCATAGTTTTATTAGAATTTGCAATTTCAAGCAATTTTAGAGTAGCTAGTACTAAAATATATGACTCTATATTCAAAAACAAAACAACATACATTTCTGATTTTTTGATATGTTACACCAAATTTCCTAAATTTTCTGATAAAAATATAAAACCAGGGTACCTCTTTGGTCCCGAGACCATGAAAACGCGAAAAAACTAATATATTTGCATATTTTATAGTACTCTTTACATTTTAGCCCCTTTAACGTATATTTTATGTAGACAGATCTTTCATTCTATGAATTAGAACCCTACAACAGTAATATACAAGCCAATGTTGGATATGTAATAGTAATGCTTCTGGCGCTTTCCAAAGAGGTGCACCATGCTGAGTGAAATATTTCATGTAGCACAAGAAAGCTCCTAGAAAATTTCTTCTAGGAGATTGTAGGATTTTCTTGATTGTATAAAAAAAAACTACTTTTTTTAGAAACGCTGGGCTGCTAGTTAGTCAATATTAAGGTGGATATATAACGAAGCCACCCCTTGCATTTTCAAGAGCACAAATCTGAAGAACCAAATGTCTCACCACGCTGAAAAGTTGATCGATTGGTCATCCGCTGGTGGTGACCAATCGATCAACTTTTCATCACTATCCATCATTTGGTTCTTCAGATTTGTGCTCTTGTGAATTCTAGGGCTGGCTTCGTTATATATTCACCTTAATGTATGTAAGCAAAGTACACGTGAAAACCTTTCCAACAATTTTTGGACGGTCCTCATTACTTGTTTGGTTGCAAAGTTATAGCTTGTCAAAGTTAGGGTCTCTAAAGCGACATTTTCAAGTTGAAGCAGGTTCCCGGTGGCCACAGTTTCCAAATCCGGATTTCTCCGGTGGTTTTCAAAACTAGACATGTGCCCCTTTCATTTGAGCCAAAGAGATTCAAAATCGGACAAGCCACTGATTTTTGCGAGCGCCCCTAGGGGTCGTTCAATGTTTTTGATTTTTGGAAAAGGTTAATTTCCGCGAAAAAATAATTGTCAGAAAATTTCAGATTGTTAAGATTCGTTAAACAAAAGCTACAGAGAATTGAAATTTGAAAAAGGTCAAAAATGCTAAGGTTAAGGGATTTGATAGGGATTTTTGGATTGGACACCTGGTTCCGGAGTTATTCCGGAATCAAAATGGGTCATTGGAATCAGGGCGCAAAATTTTCGAGCAGACGAGTTGAAGTTCACCGTGCGGCAATTTTCATTCACTTGCCTGCATATTCATATTCAGCTGCTCGATACTCGTTTGTCAACTGAATGAAAGTCAATGAATATTTGTAAACATCTTACAAAATGTGTAATTGATGATAAAATATAAACGTTTCGATTTCATTTAACGGTGCTTTACACAGATCTTTTCCCATTTGATTGTAATTATGAAGATGTTTCTCGATCGGCTTCATATTCAATGACTACGAATTGACTGACTGTGTGAAGAGGAAGAGCGAAAATGAATTCATGTGTTTTGAATATTCAGTGCAGAATCATTCAAATTCGTGCTGTTTTCAGTCAATGGCTATGAAAATTTTGCACCCTGAGGGGCTGTCCATTAATTACGTAAGGGAATTTCAGCGATTTTTCGACACCCCTCCCCCCCATGTAAGATTTTTTGTATGAGAACCCAAAAATTTTTGCATGGCGCGTAAGATTTCTCAACCCCCCCCTCCCTCCATAAACCCTTACGTAATTAATGGACAGCCCCTGATTGGAATTGTCTATATTGGGAAAAGTGAATTCCGAAATGAGAAAAGTTTAATTTTCAGACTAAGTGAACTAGAATGATAGAAAAATATGTCTGAAAGTTCATCCCGGTCACTAAGTGCATTGGAACCAGTTTCGGGGTCAATTTTTGAATATTATTCAGTAGCTCATACGACACCTCAAATTTCTTGATTTTTTATGATACATCATTCTGAGCTATTTTTGTGATACTCGAAATACTTTTGGCCATGTTGAAATCAATATGCGAATTTCACGGGAATCGGTGCCGGTGTTCCCGCGGTCCATTTTTCGAAGATAAATAAACACACATCAAGCTTCATGATTTTGAAACTTATATCATATGAATATATTTGGCTGTTTTGGAATCCGCTTATCGATTTTCCGGAATCAAGTTATCAAAGCCAAGTTTCGAAAATGATTCAACGCTGTCATGCGACACTTAATACATCGGCTTTCGAAATACACTATACTGTTGTATGGGATTCCCATCCTGGCACACAACGCTAGGATTCTTGCTGGATTATTTTGAACAATCTTCCAACAATTCCTCCAAAAAATTCTCCAGCGTTTCCTTCAGGGACTCCTCCATGGATTTCTCCAGAACACTTCTACCGATTCCTCCAGTAGGGCATTCCTCTTGGCATATATTCAAGGAACTTCTTTTAGCATTCCTGCAGCCATTTCTGATGGGATTTCAGTGACTTATTGTCTCCCGAAATACTTCTTCTAGAGAGTTCAGAATCCTAGAATGATAGAGTTAAATAATCCCAGCAACAGATTTTTGGGAGCCAGGAGAAACTCATAGGAGAATCATTACAATAATACCGCGAGGTATTATAGTAAGAATTTCAGGAGAAGTCATGGGAAGAATTGCTGGAAGAACCACAGCAGGAATTGCTTGAGGAAGGCCAAGAGGAGTTCCTGGAGGAATATCATGAGACATTTATGGAAAAATCTTTGGATAAAATCTCTTGGATAAAAAAATCTGGAGGAATCATCGGATGAACTTCTGGAAGAATCTTTGCAAAAATCTCTGTAGGAAATCTTATAAGAATTCTGGAATGCATAATTGTAGAAATTTCAACAGAAATCCTAGGGATTACTGGAGGAAACCAGTCCTAAATGTCTGAAGAAACCTGGAATGTCTGGAAAATCTAAAGAAAAATTTCTTGGAGAAATATCTGCTGAAACAGAGAAGGCCCAAGGCCCTGATGGAATCACAGGAGAAGTTTCTGTAAAAATCTCAGGAAGATTTCTTGGGAAAAATCCAGCAAGAATGCCAGGATAAATGCCTAAAGCAATCACTAAAATCATTTCTAGAGGTACGGTGGTTATAATATCTAGAGGTATTCCTAGATAAAATCTCATCGATTTCCTGGATGAGTCCTTGAAGAAATCCCTGGCAGAACGACCGAAGCAATTTTTAGAAGAATTCCAGGAAGTTTGCTCGGAAGGATCACAGCAAGAAAGCCAGTAGAAAGCTCTAGAGGAACCCCTAGCAGAATTGCTAAAGAATCACAGTTAGAATTTCTGGAGGAGGCTTAGCAAGAATAGTTGGAAGAAACAGAGGAATAGTACGTGAGGAATCCCTGCTGGAATTTCTGGAGGAAGGCCACGGGGAGCTCCTGGAGGAATCCCATGATAAATAACTGGAGGAATTCCTGGATAAAATCTCTGAAGGAACTCCTAGACAATTCATCGGAGAAACTTCTATAAGAATGTCCGGAATATTGCCATGCTTAATTCTAGAAAAAAATCCTGAAGAAATTCCACGACAAATCTCTTGGAGAACTCCTGGGGGTATTACAGTAAGAATTTCTGGAGGAGTCCTAGGAGCAATTGCTGGTAAAACCACAGTTGCGATTGCTTGACGGATCACAGCTGAAATTTCTGGATAAAATCTCTGAAGATGTTCCTGGAGAAATCGCTGGAGGAACTTCTGGAATAATCCATGGAAAATTGTCTTGAATGATCCCACCAAAACTTCTTGAAGAAATTTCTGGAGGAATTCCTAGAACTTCGGGAGATTTCATAGAAGGTATTTCTGGAGAAATACTAGTAAGCATTGCTGGAAGAGTTTTTTTAAGAGTTTTTATGCAATTCAGTGTCATAATTTCTATTTTATACTACTCGTTTCAGTATCATAATGACCAAGTTTTTCGTACCGGTTCATAATGCAACTGAAACGAGTTACATAATGGAAAATACTTGCATAATGTTCATAATGCAACTCATTTGAGTAGAATTATGAACATTATGCAACTCGGCATCGTTGGATAAATGTTCGACTCGTGCTGAAAAAATCAACTGTTTGCAACTCGTCACATAAATAACTATTTTATTTATTTTTTATTCTTTATGTCTTCCGTAGAAGTAATTGATTTAAGTGGTTGCCCCTTATTACTAGTTTGCATAGTTCGTCTAATTTTTGTGTTATTTTAATGTTTATTTTAACCAAAAGGCTATTTGCAGTTCAGTAGGAATACGTGGGCCTATCTTGATGCATAGGAAATTTATTGCCTGTATTTCCTAAGAAACCGTTTCTATTGGATCACAGTACGCAGTTGTTAAGAAATGATTCAAATGATGTTCTCTGTTGGAAGTTTCTACCAGTATCCATCGATAAATATCTTGGACGATTCCTGTTGAACATGAAATTAGGCTTAAGGATTTGAAAAAGAAATGAAAAGGTTTGGGACCTAAAACTAGCTCCCCACCCCATTTTTGATTATTTTCAATTTGGTAACTGAAAAATAAGTGGTGAATAGGGTTCGTTCAAATATAACGTAACGCTAAAGGGGAGGAAGGAGGTTTAGCGCTGTGTTACGCTTCATACAACATTTAAAAAATTCTCATACAAAACTATTTACGTGGGGGAGGGAGGGGGTCAGAAATGGTCAAATTTTGCGTTACGTAATATTTGAATGAACACATATTAGTAGACTGATTTTAAAATTTAATGTTCCTTTTGAACCCATGTTACTGGCTACGACTAAAGCCTGCGCACTTTAGAATCGGTACACTTTCAACCAGCGGCCGCTCAAAAACGGTGTCACTAGGAAAAAAGTGTTGTTAGAAGCAATTGGAGCTTATCTATTGTAGATTGTAGGAAAAATATAAAATTTGCTGTTTTTATATTTTTAGATGAACTATTGATCTGAATTCGTAAATAGCGCCAGTTTTTTCTGCACACATTGAGCAAAAACCAATCATTGTCAGATTCAAGATTTGTGTAGGAATATATAATTATCAATCCCACCAATTACGCAGTATAGAATAGTTCTTGGTATTATGATTGTTGATTAAAGGAGGCAAAATATTCCATGAGTGTTTTAAAATTTCCAATATAGCTATGGTAAGCCCTTGAAGGGTTTTATGGAAAATCAAAGACTTGCATAGACATTTAAGGTCAAAAAAGTTGTTTTCGCATAAGCTTTAGTTCGGCAAATACGCATACGGGAAGGATACTATACGAATAGTATTGGTATACAAGAAACCAATGATTTGATGTAGAACAATATAAATAATCGTGGCTCGAAAGCTGTATGGACTATTGCTGACGAAATTAATTGGATGTGTTTTGATGGCGTGAAATATCTAACGATTTTTTTAAATAAAACTGAATCTACTCAGAAGTTTTATATTTGTGATCATAGAATCACATCTATAGTTCCATAATCTATATGGTTTTCAGTGTTTTATCCATGAAAACTATCCATGAAAATTATTATGAAAGCTGAAGCCCCAAGGTTTTCAGCAATATAAAAAAAATACATTTGGGTTTAAAACGAAGAAGATATGATTTTTCGGAGGCAGCTTTCGACTGAGGTATCTGGACACCTGGGAGGATTTTCGGCGTGGCAGTCGCAATTGCAATCAAACGATCAGATATTCTCCTTCATCCGACGTTTCGATGTGTATTACATCTTCTTCAGGGAATTAGGGGTGTTAATCGCTTTCGTTTTGAAAGGCTTTGTGGAAGCATAATCCGTCCGAAAAACTATTTAAAAAACGTTGGAATCGACTTCTTGAACACTAGTTATGTTTTTGCCGAATTCGGTTCGCACTTCTAACAACACTACTAACGGCCAATTAGTAGTGTTGTTAGAAGTGCGAACCGAATTCGGCAAAAACATAACTAGTGTTCAAGAAGTCGATTCCAACGTTTTTTAAATAGTTTTTCGGACGGATTATGCTTCCACAAAGCCTTTCAAAACGAAAGCGATTAACACCCCTAATTCCCTGAAGAAGATGTAATACACATCGAAACGTCGGATGAAGGAGAATATCTGATCGTTTGATTGCAATTGCGACTGCCACGCCGAAAATCCTCCCAGGTGATATGATTTTTCTAAAAATTAGTGTAACGGTGTTTTGTAGGCACCGTCTCCTGAGGCTACTTTTTTAGCACCGCCGCCTGAGAGGTATCTTGTAGGCAGCGCTCAGTAGTGTGGTCGCGCGGTAGTTCCCGCAATCCAACTTGTCGCCCTTTTTGTAGATGGGACACACGATACCTTCCATCCATTCCTCCGGTAATACTTCCTCCTCCTAAATCTTGGTAATGACCCAGTGTAGCGCTCTCACCAGGGCTTCTCCACCGTATTTTAGAAGCTCACTTGGTAGTTAATCTGCTCCAGCGGCTTTATTGCTTTTCAACCGACCAACCTCCTCCTCAATCTCTTGGAGTTCAGGAACGGAAGTTTTTCGTCCTGTGCACATACAGGGGATGGCCAAAATGTTTGGGATAGGCAACTTTTTTTCTCCCACAAAAAATTCAACATGCTGTAACTTTCATAGAGTGCATCAAAAAATCTCAAATTTTGACCTATCCCAAACATTTTGGCCATCCCCTGTACTCCTAGATCTGTTACCACGCCACCTTCGGTGCTTGCAACGTCGCCATTGAGGTGCTCATCGTAATGCTGCCACCACCTCTTGACCACCTCACGCTCACTCGTGAGAATATTTCCGTGATTATCGCGGTACATGTCGGCTTGTGGCACAAAGCCTCTGCGCGAGCGGTTCAGCTTCTCGTAGAACTTTCGTGTGTCCTTAGCGCGATACAGCTCTTCCACTGCTTCGTGATCTCGTTCTTCCTGCTGGCGCTTCTTCATCCGGAAAACTGAGTTCTGCCTGTTCCGCGCCTGTCTGTAACGTGCCTCATTCGCTCTCGTACAGTGTTGCAGCATTCTCGCCCATGCTGCATTCTTCTCGTTTTTCAACTGTTCACATTCGCCGTCGTACCAGTCGTTTCTGTGATTCGGAGTCGCGAAACCTAGTGCTGTAGCCGAGGTACTACCTATGGCGGGTCGGTTGTCCCTCCAGCCATCTTCAAGTGTACACTCAGAAATAAAAGTATACACGAAATTACTATTATTTATGCATTTTGTATCCGCATCTCTCTCACTCTCTTTCTGTTTTCATGTTATCTGCCGTTTAGCCTGGGTTGAAGCGAAGTGATTTGTCAACCCAGACGAAGCAGCGGATAGCATGAAAACAGAAAGAGAGTGAGAGAGATGCGGATACAAAATGCATAAATAATAGTAATTCCGTGAATACTTTTATTTCGGAGGGCCGATTTCTTCACCCAGGCTTAAATTTTAAACCAAGCTTAGCAACATTTTAAGCCGGGCTTAACTTTTTTTCAATTTCTTCACCTCGGCTTAACCGCTAAGCCCGGTTTAATAAAGCTACGGTTTACGTTAAGTGTTGTAACATGAGCATTCTGCACATGTTGCCGAAACCGTCTATTCACATATCGTGGGAAGCCTTGCTAGTTCCCATGCCATAAATTATTCTGATTCGACACAAAATGTGTCGCGATCATATTGCATTTATTCAAAGGCATAATCGATGTATTGTCGTCAACCGACTTCGCTAGAATTGCCCTCTCCGCATTTCTCTCTTCTTTAACCAAATTCTCTCACACTCACACCAATCACAATTGGTGATCGTTCATATAATAATTATGTAAAACTCCAAGCACCTCCAGTAGGAAAATCTGTAGAAGTTTAAGAAAAAATGAATACAAGGCAGAGTGATTTCAACCTTCAACGTATTTGGTTCAATTGTGCTTGCGAGATATCACGGTCCACTAATTACTACTTTTACATGGCTGACCGTTGACCCGCGCCTTCTCCGTGATTAGTGAATTAGTGAAGCATGGGTAACCAAAAATCTAGCCCTGCGATTAAACAGAGTGGAGATGGAGACCTGACCATCATTAATAATCAGGAGCTACATACGGAATTTGAGCTGCAAAACGGTGAGTCGATAAGGAGAGCGTCCAATAGAGCTCTGGTCCTCACAAGTTCCTACCTCATGCTTCCACGGGTCAAACGATGACAAAGACCGCCAGCTAAGAGTTGTGTGCTTAGCTGGTAGCGCAGCCTGGGCACTGTTGTCCTTCTGACTTCAGCTAGATTGAGGAGGTACGATCCGAGTGTCTGTTCACCAAGGAGGTGCGGCTCAAACAGCGTCTGTTCTGGCATCCAGCGGCTGAGTAAGAAACGCTGCACCACGCCCAGCTAGATCCAAGGTGGTAGCCCCATCAGCGTGGTCGTCCCAGTGTTGGTTGGGACGTTAAACAGAACTGGCACGATGGCCCTCCGGCGAGACAGGAGTGTTGGCGTAGGCCCAATAAGCCACCCATAAAAATCCCCATTGCGAATAACATAGGAGAAAATACGACTCGATACAATCGGCAAAGACCCACGCGACGAAATAAGGACTACGATTGGAAACTTGGAACATGGAATTGCAAGTCACTAGGTTTCGCAGGATGTGACAGGATAATCTACGACGAACTACATCCCCGCAACTTCGACATCGTGGCGTTGCAGGAACTTTGTTGGACTGGACAGAAAGTGTGGAAAAGCGGGCATCGAGCGGCTACCTTCTACCAAAGCTGTGGCACCACCAATGAACTGGGAACAGGATTTATAGTGTTGGGCAAGATGCGACAACGTGTGATCGGGTGGCAGCCGATCAACGCAAGGATGTGCATGTTGAGAGTTAAGGGCCGTTTCTTCAACTACAGCATCATCAACGTCCACTGCCCACACGAAGGGAGACCCGATGACGAGAAAGAAGCGTTCTACGCGCAGTTAGAGCAAACATACGATGGTTGCTCGCCGCGTGACGTGAAAATCGTTGTCGGCGACATGAACGCGCAGGTAGGAAGGGAGGAAATGTACAGACCGGTAATCGGGCGAAACAGCCTGCACGCCGTATCGAATGATAACGGCCAGCGATGCGTAAACTTTGCAGCCTCCCGTGGTATGGTAGTCCGAAGCACCTTCTTCCCCCGCAAAGATATCCACAAAGCCACCTGGAGATCACCCGACCATCAAACAGAAAACCAAATCGACCACGTTCTAATCGACGGTAAATTCTTCTCAGATATAACCAACGTCCGCACATACCGCAGTGCGAATATAGATTCGGATCACTACTTAGTCGCTGTATGCATGCGCTCAAAACTTTCGACAGTTATCACCACGCGTCGAAGTCGAACGCCGCGGCTCAACATCGAGCAACTTCGTAACGTAGAAGTGGCTCAAGACTACGCGCAGCAGTTAGCAGTGGCCCTACCAACGGAAGAGCAGCTTGGCGCAGCTACACTTGAAGATGGCTGGAGGGACATCCGATCCGCCATAGGTAGTACCTCGACTACAGCACTAGGCTTCGCGACTCCGAATCACAGAAACGACTGGTACGACGGCGAATGTGAACAGTTGAAAAACGAGAAGAATGAAGCATGGGCGAGAATGCTGCAACACCGTACGAGAGCGAATGAGGCACGTTACAAACAGGCGCGGAACAGGCAGAACTCAGTCTTCCGGATGAAGAAGCGCCAGCAGGAAGAACGAGATCGCGAAGCGATGGAAGAGCTGTACCGCGCTAAGGACACACGAAAGTTCTACGAGAAGCTGAACCGCTCGCGCAGAGGCTTTGTGCCACAAGCCGACATGTGCCGAGATAATCACGGGAATATTCTCACGAGCGAGCGTGAGGTGGTCGAGAGGTGGCGGCAGCATTACGATGAGCACCTCAATGGCGACGTTGCAAGTACCGAAGGTGGCGTGGTAACCGATCTAGGAGTATGTGCACAGGACGAAAGACTTCCAGCCCCTGACCTTCAAGAGATTGAGGAGGAGGTTGGTCGGTTGAAAAACAACAAAGCCGCTGGAGCAGATCAACTACCAAGCGAGCTTCTAAAATACGGTGGAGAAGCACTGGTGAGAGCACTACACTGGGTCATTACCAAGATTTGGGAGGAGGAAGTATTACCGGAGGAATGGATGGAAGGTATCGTGTGTCCCATCTACAAAAAGGGCGACAAGTTGGATTGCGGGAACTACCGCGCGATCACACTACTAAGCGCTGCCTACAAGATACTCTCTCAAATTTTATGCCGCCGTCTATCACCGATTGCAAGAGAGTTCGTGGGGCAATATCAGGCTGGATTTATGGGTGAACGCGCTACAACGGACCAGATATTCGCCATCCGCCAGGTGTTGCAGAAATGCCGCGAATACAACGTGCCCACGAATCACTTGTTCATCGATTTCAAATCGGCGTATGATACAATCGATCGAGAACAGCTATGGCAGATTATGCACGAATACGGATTCCCGGATAAACTGATACGGTTGATCAAGGCGACGATGGATCGAGTGATGTGCGTAGTTCGAGTATCAGGGACACTCTCGAGTCCCTTCGAATCTCGCAGAGGGTTACGGCAAGGTGATGGTCTTTCGTGCTTGCTGTTCAACATTGCTTTGGAGGGTGTAAGAAGAAGAGCGGGGATAAACACGAGTGGGACGATTTTCACGAGGTCCGTTCAGCTGCTTGGTTTCGCCGATGATATTGATATTATTGCTCGTAAATTTGAGACGATGGCGGAAACGTACATCCGACTAAAGAGTGAAGCCAGGCGAATCGGATTAGTCATTAATGTGTCGAAGACAAAGTACATGATGGCAAAGGGCTCTAGGGAGGAATCACCGCGCCCGCCACCCCGAATTCATATCGACGGTGATGAAATCGAGGCGGTTGAAGAATTCGTGTACTTGGGCTCACTGGTGACCGCCGACAACGACACCAGCAGAGAAATTCAGAGGCGCATTGTGGCAGGAAATCATTCGTACTTTGGACTCCGCAGAACTCTACGATCGAATAAAGTTCGCCGTAACACGAAGTTAACCATCTACAAAACGCTGATTAGACCGGTCTTCCTCTATGGGCACGAAACATGGACCCTACGTGCAGAGGACCAACGCGCCCTTGGAGTTTTCGAACGGAAGGTGTTGCGTACCATCTACGGCGGAGTGCAGATGGAAGACGGGACTTGGAGAAGGCGAATGAACCACGAGCTGCATCAGCTGCTGAGAGAACCAACCATCGTCCATACCGCGAAAATCGGGAGGCTACGGTGGGCGGGTCACGTCATCAGGATGTCGGATAGCAACCCGACTAAAATGGTTCTCGAGAGTCATCCGACCGGTACAAGAAGACGAGGAGCGCAGCGAGCTAGGTGGATCGACCAAGTGGAGGACGATCTGCGGACCCTACGCAGAGTGCGGAACTGGCGACAAACAGCCATGGACCGAGTGGAGTGGAGGCGGCTACTATGTACAGCAGAGGCCACCCCGG
This sequence comes from Aedes albopictus, assembly GCF_035046485.1. Classification (NCBI taxonomy): domain Eukaryota; kingdom Metazoa; phylum Arthropoda; class Insecta; order Diptera; family Culicidae; genus Aedes; species Aedes albopictus. The sequence goes on along the minus strand of NC_085136.1, from coordinate 180,471,389 downwards.
CCTTAGCCTGACCGGTAAGTAAGTAAGTACATACGGAATTTCACATTGGCCATGACGAAAAGTTGTTGATCATCATTATCCTTGTCTCAATACAGCTAGTGGTAATGCTGTATAAACTCATCTCCAAACGTGAAAGAAGACGTGCAGCTAATCGAATTGCTAAATCAATGGCAAACCTTACTGAGGTTACAGTTCAGAAAGACTAAAGTGCAAAAAGGAACTAATAAGCCCCAGCGAATTCGAAAAACGACTTTCGCGGTGAACCTAGGTGAAGATATTTAAGCAAGTGCATCGTTTTAGATTACGCCAAGTCAATTATCAACGTTAAATTCCAGTTGATAACGTGAGATGAACAGTGTACGAAACCAGGATTCCAGAGAATCAGTTATGTTTATATTTTGAGTCGCTGATGGACAATTCAAACTAGGTGTATAAACACAACAGTTGGGTGTCGCAAATGTGTTACTGCAGCATGAACAAGTGAAACCTTGGATTCCAGATGATCAGTGATGTTTATATTTTGAGTCGCTGCTACATCGAGTACAGACACAACAATTGAGTGCAGTGGATATGTTACTACAATTTCGTGTGGATCCGATCTCAGCAGTAAAACCGAAGCAGTGTGCAGGGGGCACAAATGGCAACTTGGATGATTGTTGTTTGCAGCTCATGCACCACGGGATGCCGTTCCAGCTGACAGTAAAGCTAAGTACCATTATAAATGAAATAGTTCAAAAATTTAAAAATTGTGCGTTGTGATACCATTCAAGTTTACATTCAGGTAATGGATTTTCCTTTCTAACAATTTGAAAAGCAATCGTCAGTTTCTTATAATTTGAATAATATTATCAATGAATCAGTTCGAAAAGTTAAAAAAGCTTCATTCAAACTTGAAAAAATCCATACATAATAAAATTTCGGACAAAACCTTGCAAGCAAAACTTGACATAAGCACTGCGTTGTACAACGAAATAGAAGCATTTTTAAAGGAAAATTGTGCGATTTTGGAGGAAACAGTTTTTACTAATATAAGTAAAAACTCGCATCTCTTTAATTACGAAATACAACAAATTGTTAATCAAAAAATTGCTGAAAACAAAATACAAAATAATTTAAATTCGTCCAGTAGACACAGTTTGAAACGCGTTGCTAAGACTACGGTATTGTGTTCGCAGTTGCTGTTAGGCACAAGAAGAAAGAATCTACACAAATCCCCTCATCATCATTCTAAACATAAGAAACGTTCAAATTCTACACAGCCTTTGACCATCGCTCCAAACACAGCAATGGCCTTCAATATTGCTACTGCTGCGCAGCTAGCGCAGTTGATTCCAGCATTCGACGGTAAGCCGTCAGGATCAAAATCATTTATAGATGCGGTGGAATTAACTAAAACGATAGTGGCAGAGGCAAACCACGCGAGTGCAATACAATTGGTACTTACGAAATTGACAGGAAGAGCAAGAAATTTATTCTCTGTAGCTCCTGCAACTTTAGATGAAATTATCCAGAAAATTAAGGATAATTGTAGCGAAACCGGATCATGCGATTTAGCCGCAGCCAATTTGAAAAATTTGAAATTAAAGAAAACTGATGATATGGTAAATTTTTCAAAAGATGTCGAAAATCTTTGTGAAAACCTTGCTCAAGCGTACATTCGAGAGCAAGTTCCAGGAGATGTAGCTAAGAAATTGGCCCAAAAGCAAGCGATACAGACGCTAATTTCAAATTCACACAATTCTGAAACTAAAATAATGTTAAAAGTTAGCAAATTTACCACGGTACAAGAAGCCCTGAATGTTATGGTGGAAAATGAGCAAACAAGCCAAGGATCTACAGCATCAATTTTGCATGCTAATGTTAATGAAAGGAAAAATCACCGATACCCCAACAATGGTCGTGGTTATCAACAAAATTATGGATATAGGACACCAAACAACCGGCCAACAAATTTCTATGGAAATCGCGGAAGATTCACTTCCCGCGGTAGAGGATTTCATCGCAGAGGTGGTTTTCGTAATGGCCAAAATCAGTTTTACAGAAATTATGGTCCAAATAACTCAAATAATCAGTTAAATGGTAGCTCAAGAGTGTTTTATGCTACTGAGTTTCCTCCACAGCAACATGAACAGGTCAGGGTCATTTCAACTGGGCACGTACATCAACAGGCAGACCCTTTAGTCGCTCCGCAGCAAATCCAACCAACAGCACAAAGGCAGCACCCTTTAGGAGTTCCGTTCGGGCAGCATACACAATAAATGTATCTGCCTCAAATTTTGTGTGCATAAATATCGAAGCGTCGGAAACACCATGCATAATGATGCTTGATAGTGGTTCCGACATTTCGATCATTAAAGCACAACATATCAAGCCGTCACAAATTTATTTTCCAGATAACAAATGTAATATTACAGGTATTGGTACTGGGTCTGAGACCACCCTAGGAGATACAAAATCAAACGTAATTGTAGAAGATCTGACACTTCCTCAGAAATTCCACATCGTAAGGAATGACTTTCCAATTCCAACAGATGGAATTCTAGGAAGGGATTTTTTGACAAGCTGGCGTTGTAACATTAATTATGACACTTGGCTATTGTCAGTAAAACAACCTCAAAAGTTAGAGACATACCCATTCAAAATCAGCTAAAAGGCAAATTTGTAATCCCTCCTAGGTGTGAAGTAATAAAACCAATTGCTTTTGATCTATCAGAAGACTATGTCACCATTGCACAAGAAATTCAGCCAGGAGTTTTTTGCGCAAACAGTATCATAAATAAAAGTAATCCATATATTAAATTCATGAATACTACTGAATATATGATTCAAATTCCATCAAATTTTCTTCCAAAATTTCAGATCTTGAAATCTTGACTGCTTTTGAATCATCTCATTCAAGCTCCACAAGAAAACAATCTCTTCTAAATGAACTAACAGTTCAAAATTTGGATCCGAAAATAAAAGTTAAATTGGAAAAATTGTGCATCGAATTTAATGACATATTTTCTTTGAAAAATGATATTCTAACCGCAAATAATTTCTACGAACAAAAAATTCATCTTCACGATCCAAGCCCGGTATATATAAAAAAATTATAGAATTCCCGAATCACAAAAGGTAGAAATGGATTCACAAGTTCAACAAATGTTGGGAGATAGAATTATTCAGAATTCCACATCGCCATACAATAACCCAATCCTTTTAGTTCCGAAGAAATCTACTACAGGTGACAAGAAATGGCGCCTTGTAGTGGACTTTCGCCAATTAAACAAAAAAATCAGCCCCGATAAATTCCCTTTGCCTAGAATCGACGAAATCTTAGACCAATTAGGAAGAGCGAAATATTTTACTACGCTTGACCTGATGTCTGGATTTCATCAGATCCCCCTAACGGAGGAAAGCAAACCTTTTACAGCCTTTTCATCAAATAGTGGACATTACGAATTTAACAGGCTACCATTCGGGTTAAACATCGGCCCGAATAGCTTCCAGAGGATGATGACCATAGCGTTAAGTGGTCTCCCTCCGGAATGCGCGTTTCTGTACATCGATGACATTATAGTCATTGGATGTTCCGTTGAACATCATCTCTCAAACCTACGGCATGTTTTCCAATGTTTAAGAAAACACAACTTAAAATTAAATCCCAGTAAATGTAATTTCTTCAGAAACGAGGTCACCTATCTAGGCCATCATATTTCTGATTTAGGAATACAACCAGACAAATCTAAATACGCAACGATTTTGAACTACCCGGAACCAAAAAACTCGGATGAAACACGACGATTTGTTGCTTTTTGCAACTATTATCGACGATTCATCCCAAATTTTTCGCACATTTCAAACCCGTTAAGCAAATTACTTCGAAAAAACGTTGAATTTAAGTGGGATGCAGACTGCCAAAATGCATTTAAAGCATTAAAAGCAAGTTTGCTGTCACCACGCATTTTACAGTATCCCGACTACAGAAAAGAATTTATTTTGACTACAGATGCCTCCAAGGTAGCATGTGGAGCAGTGCTTGCTCAGCTACACGACGGTGTCGAATTGCCCATTTCTTTCGCCTCTAAAGCTTTTACGAAAGGTGAATCAAATAAATCCACCATAGAGAAAGAATTAACTGCGATTCATTGGGCAGTACGATATTTTCGTTCATACCTTTATGGGCGCAAGTTCACGATTCGAACCGACCATCGGCCTCTCATTTATTTATTTTCCATGAAAGATCCTTCATCCAAACTAACTCAAATGAGACTAGACTTGGAAGAATTTGATTTCAAAGTAGAATACATAAAAGGAAAGGCCAACGTCATTGCTGATGCTCTTTCCAGAGTACAGATTAATACTGAAAATCTCAAACAAATGTACGTTACGACACGTGCAATGGCTAACAAAGAGAAAGCAAAGCTCAATCTTTCCACTCAGGAGCCTGATCAACTCCATGTTTACGAGGCATTGAGCAACCACGAAGCTTTTGAACTACCAAAATTGACATTCGGATATGACAAAAACAAGTTGAACATCTTACTATTTAAAAAAAAATACACAGGTGGGTTGACCTTAGGGTACAACCTCCAAATACACAGTAATACTATTGAATTGTTGCAACACATTTTTAAAACGATTGAGGCCTCAGTCAACAAAATAAATGCTAATAAACATTATACGAGAAATAAATGTGTAATTAAACAATTGGCTATTGCTAAAGATGATAGCATTTTCAATCTATTGAATTTTGATTTGTTTAAACAAATCGGTAACAGCATTCTTCGGAATATTACCATAATAATCTACACTAAACCAAAAATATTGACAAAAGTTGATGAAATCGAAAAGGTTTTGAAACTATACCATAATACGTCTACAGGAGGACATTTAGGCATTAATCGACTTTATAAGAAGATCAAAGCCATGTACTTCTGGCCAAACATGAAGAGGACAATAACAGATTTCGTGAAGTCATGCGCTTCATGCTTGTCAAACAAACATTTTAATCCAGTAAGAACAAACTCTACTATAACAACAACTCCAATTAAACCATTCGACGTTGTATCGATAGACACGGTTGGACCTTTTCCATTATCCGAAAATGGAAATCGGTACGCCATAACGATACAATGCGATTTTACTAAATATATTATAATTATCCCGATACCAGATAAGTCTGCAACAACTGTGGCAAAAGCTGTCGTCGAAAAATGTATTCTTCTATATGGACCAATGTCTTGCATTAAAACCGACCAAGGTACGGAATTTAAAGCCGTTTTTCATGAAATTTGCAATTTGTTGGACATAAGACATATATGTTCTACTGCTTACCACCCCCAAACAATAGGAGCATTAGAGAGGAATCACAGGTGCTTAAACGAGTACTTGAGAATTTTCTGTAATGATATAAATAACGATTGGGATAAATGGATGCCATATTACGGTTTCTGCTATAATACAACACCAAATCTTGACCACAACTTTACACCATTCGAATTACTGTTTGCTCGGAAACCGAATACCTTTGAACACATAATTACAGATGTTTCTCCGTTGTACAATTGTGGGATTATCTGGCATCACTGCCCACCGAGTGTAAATAAAAGGAGGCAGAACAATCCCGCGACGTAAACGAAAAGTACCGTAAAATTTCGATCCGTATTAATAAATGTTTTATAGTTGAAGTCTCGGTAAAATTCTTTATTTTCCGCATCCGATCCCCACATTGGTGACCCGCGACGTCGCGAATCGAAAAAAGAATTCCGTTCGAACGTAATTCCGCGCGTTTTCGGTGAATTGATCAAAGACCAACGAGTGTAACCTCAAAATGCCAAATAGAAACGACGCTGCCGCTGCGGCGGCTACTGCAGCATTTGTTTCAGTCAAGCTGCCGGATTTTTGGAAGTCCGACCCAGCTATGTGGTTTGCGCAAGCGGAAGCGCAATTCCACCTCGCAAAAATTGTGAGTGACGAGACTAAGTTCTACCACATAGTCGCTAAGGTGGATCAGTCCGTCATTTGCCACATAGCTGACTTGGTAGCAACTCCGCCTGCTGCAGATAAATACCAAGCTGTGAAAGATCGTTTGATCGCTCGGTTTGCACTGTCCGCTGAACATCGCTTCGAGCAGCTTCTCGGATCTCACGACCTTGGTGATATGCGGCCAACACATTTGTTGGCGAAAATGCGAGAATTGTCAACCGGATTGGGAGTAGACGACAGCCTATTGAAGATGATTTTCATCCAGCGGCTTCCGGCTGGTATTCGGCCAATTTTGACTTGTCACGACGGCACTATTGACAAACTGGCTGAAATGGCTGATAAGATCACCGATTCGTCCAGTCAGACTACTGTCGGAATGGTAAATACTGAACCAGCGAACACCAGCGACAAGTTGGCAGAGCAGATCGAATTGCTCACTGCGGAAATTCGTCGTATGAAAGCTCCTAATTCGAACCGGAGTCGATCCATGTCACGTAATCGAAGCAGCAGTCGCTCGGCATCCAGAACTGGACTATGTTGGTACCATAACAAATATGGAAACGATGCCCAACGTTGCCGTGACCCGTGCTCATGGAGTTCAAAAAACTAGTAACCTCCCCACCGTCTTCGGCGATGGTGGACGGAGTTTGTGAAAGCCGCCGAATGGTTGTATTTGACAAGACTAACAGTACACGTTTCCTGATTGACACCGGTTCCGACGTTTCAATTTTGCCAGCGACAAGAAGCGATCGATGTTACGGGAGCGAAAAACAGCATCTCCACGCTGCCAACGGAACCCGCATTCGAACATTTGGGACGAAATTCGTTTCTATCGACCTTGGATTGCGACGTAAGTTCACCTGGAATTTTCTCATCGCTGATGTGACGCTGCCTATCGTTGGTGCAGATTTTCTGGCGAAGTTTGGAATCCTTGTTGATTTGAAAAACCAACAGCTGGTTGACGGTCAAACTGGTGTGAAGTCTTCTGGGGGTATGATGACCGCAACACTACACACGATAACGCTTGTGAATTCCAGTCACCCTTTCCATGATTTGCTCCAAGAGTTCCGCGAAATTACCATGCCTGCCGAGATGCGTACCTCCACCCATAGCGACGTAACTCATCACATCGTTACACGAGGACCTCCAGTGGCATCAAAGGTCCGACGGATGCATCCGGACAAGGTAAAAGCAGCAAAAGAAGAGTTTCGACTAATGTGTGAAATGGGTATATGCAGGCCCTCTAGCAGTAGTTGGGCTAGCCCATTGCATTGTGTGCTCAAGAAAAATGGGCAGTTTCGCTTCGTTGGCGATTACCGTCGTCTAAATCACGTTACTCAACCGGACCGTTACCCAGTACCGCACATCCACGACTTGCTGCACTCACTACATGGTAAGTCAGTTTTCACAACTCTTGATTTGGAGCGAGCGTACCACCAAGTTGCGGTGGAAGAGGCGGACATCCCAAAAACAGCGGTGATCACACCGTTTGGCTTGTTTGAATTTACCCGTATGCAATTCGGGTTGTGTAATGCTAGCCAGACATTTCAACGCTATATGCACAAAATCCTGGGCGATCTGGATTTTGTTGTCGTATTCATTGATGACATATGTATCGCTTCTAAATCTCTTGCAGAGCATGAGCAGCATTTGCGGATTGTGTTTGAGCGCCTTCGACAACATGGCCTCGTGATCAACTTGGACAAATGCGTGTTTGCCCAGAACGAAGTGGAGTTCATAGGCTATCTGATCAACTGCGACGGTGTCCGCCCTCTTCCAGCACGCGTTCAGGCTATTGCAAACTACGAGAAGCCATCGACGGTGAAAGAACTGCGCCGGTTCCTGGCCATATTGAATGGCTACAAACGGTTCGTTCGCCATGCTTCCGATATTCAAGCAGAGTTACAGAAACTTATTCCAGGCAACAAGAGGAATGATACGCGCAAGCTTCAGTGGACGGATGCTGCTTTGTCAAGCTTTGAATTATGCAAGAGATCATTGGCGGAATCGATACTGCTTCACTACCCAGATTCTTCGAAACCGTCGGCTTTGATGATCGATGCCTCAAATATTGCTGCCGGGGCGGTTCTACAACAGCTAAACGGAAACGTTTGGGAACCACTTGGATTCTATTCAGAGAAGTTCTCCAAACCACAGTTGAAATACTCGACATTCGGTCGCGAGTTGACTGCGATGAGAATGTCCGTCAAATATTTTCGGCACTTTCTTGAAGGGCGTACTTTCACGATCTTCACTGACCATCGTCCCCTGACGTACGCGCTGACTACTGAATCGAAGTCACGGCTACCCCACGAAGAGCGATATCTCAGGTTTATTTCGGAATTCACCACGGATATCCAGCACGTAAGCGGAAAAGAAAATTTCGTTGCAGATGCTTCTCTCGCGTAGAAAGCGTGCAGTCTGGTTTGTCCATTGATTATGACCAAATTGGACAGGCACAAGCAACTGATGAGGAGCTACAACGAATCATGCACTCAAAAACAACGTCCCTGAAATTTGAGGTTAAACGAATGGATGGCTGTAGTCGGCAGATATATTGCGATATTTCCACTGGGAAACCGAGGCCTTTTATCCCAAAAGCATATCGCAAAAACGTCCTTGAACTGCTCCATGGGATCTCTCATCCCGGCATGCGGTGTACGAGAAAATTGGTTTCCGATCGATTTGTGTGGCCTTCTATGAACCGCGATGTTGCTGAATTTGTTAAACACTGTGTGAATTGTCAAAAGTCCAAGGTCCTTCGGCACACTGTTTCTCCATTGGGACAATTCGATCTACCAAAAGCTCGTTTTCAGCACGTACACATTGACCTGGTGGGGCCTTTACCCCCCTCACAAGGAAATCGCTATCTTTTGACGATGGTTGATCGTTTTACGAGATGGCCTGAAGCTGTTCCATTGGTCGACATGACTGCTACATAAGTAGCTCAAGCACTATGCGCAACGTGGATTTCCAGATTCGGAGTTCCGGAAAATTTGACCACTGATCAAGGACGACAGTTCGAGAGCGATCTGTTTCGAGAGCTGACGAGAATATTGGGGGTGCACCACATCCATACGACCGCTTACCATCCGCAAGCCAATGGCATGGTGGAGCGCTTCCATCGCACTTTGAAGGCGTCGATTATGTGTGTAAATTCCAAAAACTGGTGCGACGAGCTTCCAATGATTCTGCTCGGACTTCGAACAGCGTTCAGAGATGATCTTCAGTGCTCGGTTGCAGACATGGTTTACGGTCAATCGTTGCGCATTCCTGGCGAGTTTTTCCAGCCCTCAGCTTCGAATGTTGATCGTTCACAGTTTGCCCAAATGCTGCACCAGACCTTCGACAACATACAACCACGACCGATCAAATCACATGGCAAACGACCAATTTTCATTAATGATGATTTGAAAACATGTACCCATGTATTTGTACGCGTAGATTCCGTGAAACGCCCATTGCAACCGCCGTATGAAGGTCCATTCAAAGTGGTTGAACGGGATACGAAGTTCATGGACATAGTTATTTCAGGAAAAGTTCACCGTATTTCAATAGATCGCGTCAAACCTGCCTTCGTATGCAACCCAGATTTGGACGAGTATCCCCAGGATGATCATCGTACGAAAGTTACACCATCTGGTCATCGGGTCAGATTTTTGGTGTAACTGGAGGGGCGCTGTGGGATTATCTGGCATCACTGCCCACCGAGTGTAAATAAAAGGAGGCAGAACAATCCCGCGACGTAAACGAAAAGTACCGTAAAATTTCGATCCGTATTAATAAATGTTTTATAGTTGAAGTCTCGGTAAAATTCTTTATTTTCCGCATCCGATCCCCACACAATCATGAAGCTTACGATAAAGAGATGAAATTCAGATTGCAAGTTGCGCATGCAAACGTTTTGGACGCGATTCAAAAAATTAAAAATAAACGTACAATTAAAGCTAATAGTGACATTCAAGAAACTGAGATAAAGACAGATGATATTGCGTATTTAAAATTGGAAAATAGAAGCAAGTTGGATAAAGTCAATGAAGGTCCGTATAGAGTTACCAAAACAAGTTTTTCCAATGCAACCATTGTAGATACCAATAATAAATGTTTAGAGGTACATAAATCCAGACTTATAAAATTTAAATAATTCCAAACTCTCTCAGGGGGAAGGAATAATAAATAGTGAGTGAAAAATAATAGTGAGTAGTAAGTACAAAATAAAATTTAACAATATTTCCATTTAGCCTGCTATGTAACCAGAATTTTGTGAGAGGTCCTTGGAGTCATTACAATCTATCCTTGTCCTTCAGACATTTTCGCTTACGGGGATGGTGTAACATGAGCATTCTGCACATGTTGCCGAAACCGTCTATTCACATATCGTGGGAAGCCTTGCTAGTTCCCATGCCATAAATTATTCTGATTCGACACAAAATGTGTCGCGATCATATTGCATTTATTCAAAGGCATAATCGATGTATTGTCGTCAACCGACTTCGCTAGAATTGCCCTCTCCGCATTTCTCTCTTCTTTAACCAAATTCTCTCACACTCACACCAATCACAATTGGTGATCGTTCATATAATAATTATGTAAAACTCCAAGCACCTCCAGTAGGAAAATCTGTAGAAGTTTAAGAAAAAATGAATACAAGGCAGAGTGATTTCAACCTTCAACGTAATTGGTTCAATTGTGCTTGCGAGATATCACGGTCCACTAATTACTACTTTTACAGTGTGGCTTATTTTAAGCGGTGCTCTGAGGTGGCTTAGCAGCGCTAAGCCAGGCTTAAGCCACAAATTGCAGAGTTTGGGTTTCTTCACCAGCTTCATAAATAAATTTTTGAAACAGCAGAAAATATGTTAATGAAACCCAGGAACGACAAAATTGTAAAACGTTTGGTTACGGATGGAGACGATGATAAAGAAAATGATAACCTATTGCCGGCGGGTCGTCAATATAAAATATTCACACCGGTTTTTGTCATACTGATTTGGAAGTCGAAAGTATGTACATTTGCATTGAAGTTTATTTATTTTAATCCGGTCCTTCCATATTTTCAGGTCACAATAAACATATTTTCGTCTCTTTGGTTCAAGGGGTATTGTTTTTTTTACAAAAAAAAATTAGGATGACACTAAAAAAAAATCTTTTGATTTCTTTTTATACACTCATTTCTTATAAAAACTTAGTTCAAAGCACGTTAAGCCCATCGAATATTCAGCATTTTGACTCATAATTCTAAATTTAAAAAGTATTATGCGTCTCTTGAAAAATCAGAATATGGCGATTATCTGCCTCTGGCTTCTGATAAGCGCGACAGTCACTAATCATAACAACGTCACCACCAGGGATGGCAAAAATACTTTTTCCTCTTTTCCGTTCATCGATACTGGCAGTCAAATAAAAACAAAACAACGGCAGCACCAATACCATCAGACGCCGCGCCGATGGCAGTCAAGCAGACGCTTGATGGTTTTCGCTTCCCCACGAAAATATTTATGAGCAGTCATGCTGAGGCGGATGATTGCGAAAAATGTCAAATATTTTCAACTGCTAATTACTCACTTGTTTTAATAAATAATTCAAATCAATTTGCACAAATAGTGTAACTCGGTGGCTCAGGGATTGTGGATCTTCAGGGTCGTTTTAAACATGACTTGGCTCTCACATCTTTCAAGGAGGACGAACATAACAGCAGGACCGGTACAATAGACTACACTTACTCACCAGTGTTTCACAAATATACGAATTACATTCAGGAAATACAAAAAGCATAAAATCTGATACAAAATTGGTGAATTCCCGAAAGACGAGGCTTGGTGGCTCCTTTCGAGCCCGACAAAGCGAAAAATAGCAAAAAGTGGTGGAAAAATCTTAACCCAGGGCTATGCTCTCGAAATAAGCTACCACTGTGGCTCCTATTTACAATTTTACATTTTATTGAAATGACGTCACTTTTAGGGGGTTTGTACTTGCGGTTTTGTTATCGCCAGCCGGTAGTTCGGGAACGTCTGGAGCTCTTCGAGTGCCGTTTGGAGCCCACGGACCACGGAGGTAGTAAGATGGCGGCCACCGGAGTTGATGAGGTAGCCGGAACATGATTTTCGGCAGCGAACGCCGAAAAATCGTGGCAAAGCCGGCCACTGGGAACCAATATGGCGGCTCCTGTTGAACCCACAGCATACGGCGGTCGACGATGGTAGCCAGCGACGTAACAAGCATGGTTTCGTATATCTCCTACTCCCAAAAGGGGGGGGGGGTTCTGGCGGAGAGCGCGCTGGTGTTTCGCGCTTCTAACGGTTCGAAGGCGATTCTGGGTGGTTTGGCCGTCACCGTCGCTCTGGCCATCGAGGCGGTACCGTCTGCTGGGAAAAAGCTCAAAGCAAAGAAAAAGGCCCAATCCTTGGACCTAACCACAAATTAGACCCCTGTGACGTCACATTCCTTACGACCTGACACACTTTTCACAATTATACAATATAGGTTACCTTTTTCTTATTGTTTTAACGTGTTTGTTGTTGTCTTCTAACTGTTCTTCTCTTGTTTTGCGTGTAATCTAACAATGGATCTAACAGTTTAACATTTAGTTTTAGGATAAGTTTCTAACACATACTAACAATTTACATACTTTTGCATGATTTTAACCGTTACTAACACATTTTTAACCATACTAACATTAACACAGATAGTAGGTCGAACTAACAAACGTTTATAACTTTATCCTATTATAAAGAGAGAAAAAACACTAAATTAAAACATTTACACCACATGAGGTTTCTGCAATATAACCTCAACATTTAGGGAAATACACTACACACGCGCGCACTACTATTTCTTTCAGAAATCACCAGAAAAGAGAGCTGCATTATGGAATGCTAGCCTATTTATAGGGAATCAAAGATTTGCATACTAATGCAAATCTATGCTTTCCGTGTTTTTAAAATCGGAATCTGCCTGTACTCTGTTATTTGGGCGACACCTGTGAGTTGGAGCCTGAGGAACGAACCGGTTCAAACTGCTCGAATATGAACTGACACTCGAGCATGACAGATCGCCGTGAGAGTGGAGTGGCACTTTCTCATGCATCAAGTCACTGCATGAGTGCCGCTCACTCCATTTGTTTTAGTGACTATGTTGGAATAAGGGCGTGTTAGGTTCGGGAAAAGGATATTTTGGTCTTGCGGTGGAGCCGACAAGTTAAATTTGGAACCGACGGTTACAATACCCCGTCGTCCCTCCTGAAAAATGAAAGAATTTTCATTTTTGGTCAAAGTCTAATCAGGTGAATCAATGAAGTTTTAATCGAAATTATGATTTTCGAATTTATGATCTTGAATAGGCCCTTTTGATATTGCTTGTTCATCTTCTTCGCTCATGCGAAGAAGCAAAGCACTCATAAAAGTAACTCATTCTCTGTTATGAACTGAACAACATCGTTTACGTTTGTTTACGTTTCGACACTAAACTATCGGCTCGCGAAACCGTAATCCGTGTTTACTCGAAGCTATCGCGGACACTTTTCGATGTGAAATCCGGCGCAAACTGGAACAAAATCGTGTCCGCCCGTAGGAAGTTCCCGGGATGTTAACGGGTCATCGATTCGCGGGTCACTTTTCGGTCATATTTCTCTCGGACTGTTATTGAATCGGGGGGAGAACTTTCTCCAGGGGAGGCAATTATGCATACCAGGTAAGAGTAATAATTTTGTAAACAAAAGTCTCGACGAGTTAAATTTGTTATTCTATTTTTAGCATCATCACACCATTGATGGACATCCGCGTCCGGACATCTGAATGGGTGAGTAAATATTCAATTAACGACTGACATGAAGATATTTCATAATCAGTTTCGGTTTTAGGATCGGCCAAACAACCGTCCACCGAATGAGGGTATCTGCGATGGGATCTTTTCGTTCGCCAACTCATTTCGCCGAGCTGGTCCCGATCGCCGATGTGAATCGCCGGACATGACCGCTACTCTTCCTGAGTTTGGGCTGTCGGCTTCAAAGGAACGGGACGTTTGACTCTTCTTCAAGGATAACTCTCAGGCCATTCGGGTGACCCGAGAAAACTGAATCGTTTGATTACTCTCGCTGTATTTTCAGGAGACAATGATTCAAAATAAAGAAGGGTTGGTCGGGGGTGCTTTTATTGCTTTTAGGGAAGAAATTTTCCCAAGTTTACGGGGGTGGTTGTGCCTCGGGGCTACAAATTATTAATGAGATAAGATGCTGTCGGAGAATCGCTTGAATGCTGAGGCAAAGGTTTGTATCGAGGTTTGTATGGACATTTTTAATCGGGTTCACTAACGATCGCGGAAATTAGCTTTCGCGGAAAATCGTGAATTCGGTAATCATAACGTGTCGTGATTGATTCGATCCTACGATTGAATCTCTATTTTGGACCATTTACCGACGGATATGGTGCAGGTTGATCATTCGGCCACGGTTGCCGGACGATCGGTCTTCTACGAATCGAAGACTGGCATATTACGTTTTATTCTTGTTTTACGGGTCTCGTTTTGCGGTTTGAACCAACGAAACGGATCGTTGTCAATCGTTTTGATCAATCTCGTCGATGAACGAACGAATCGTTCTCGGGATTGCATTAGACTCCGAAAGTGTTTCTCAACGGTTGTTCTACGGATCATCATTCGTATTTGACTATTTCAGTCGACATAGGCAAACCAGAACTACCTTTAACTACGCGTACGCGGCAATTTTCTAAAATTTGTTATCCTAAACGGCGATTATCGAACAGAATTCGAAACGAAAATAAATTAAAAGCGACTATTTGTTGCAAGCGCATTTGAAAATTCCTACTATGAGCTCCAGCATTTCGTAATGCAAAATTTGTTATTCTAGGACAGGCTACGAACAGGCCTGGATGTTCAAAACCCAGTTCTGGACACATTCAAAGAAAATCTTCGTTAGGAGAACGAAGCAAATAACTAAAACAGGCCACTGTTTTTTCTCGTTCCCTCCGGGGGGAAATGAAAGCTTTCTGTCATTTTTCGTTGGGCGCCAATTTGTAACTCTTTGGCTCAGGGATTGTGGATCTTAGGGTCGTTTATAGCATGACTTGGCTCTCACATCTTTCAAGGAGGACGAACATAACAGCAGGACCGGTACAATAGACTACACTTACTCACCAGTGTTTCACAAATATACGAATTACATTCAGGAAATACAAAAAGCATAAAATCTGATACAAAATTGGTGAATTCCCGAAAGACGAGGCTTGGTGGCTCCTTTCGAGCCCGACAAAGCGAAAAATAGCAAAAAGTGGTGGAAAAATCTTAACCCAGGGCTATGCTCTCGAAATAAGCTACCACTGTGGCTCCTATTTACAATTTTACATTTTATTGAAATGACGTCACTTTTAGGGGGTTTGTACTTGCGGTTTTGTTATCGCCAGCCGGTAGTTCGGGAACGTCTGGAGCTCTTCGAGTGCCGTTTGGAGCCCACGGACCACGGAGGTAGTAAGATGGCGGCCACCGGAGTTGATGAGGTAGCCGGAACATGATTTTCGGCAGCGAACGCCGAAAAATCGTGGCAAAGCCGGCCACTGGGAACCAATATGGCGGCTCCTGTTGAACCCACAGCATACGGCGGTCGACGATGGTAGCCAGCGACGTAACAAGCATGGTTTCGTATATCTCCTACTCCCAAAAGGGGGGGGGGGGGGTTCTGGCGGAGAGCGCGCTGGTGTTTCGCGCTTCTAACGGTTCGAAGGCGATTCTGGGTGGTTTGGCCGTCACCGTCGCTCTGGCCATCGAGGCGGTACCGTCTGCTGGGAAAAAGCTCAAAGCAAAGAAAAAGGCCCAATCCTTGGACCTAACCACACATTAGACCCCTGTGACGTCACATTCCTTACGACCTGACACACTTTTCACAATTATACAATATAGGTTACCTTTTTCTTATTGTTTTAACGTGTTTGTTGTTGTCTTCTAACTGTTCTTCTCTTGTTTTGCGTGTAATCTAACAATGGATCTAACAGTTTAACATTTAGTTTTAGGATAAGTTTCTAACACATACTAACAATTTACATACTTTTGCATGATTTTAACCGTTACTAACACATTTTTAACCATACTAACATTAACACAGATAGTAGGTCGAACTAACAAACGTTTATAACTTTATCCTATTATAAAGAGAGAAAAAACACTAAATTAAAACATTTACACCACATGAGGTTTCTGCAATATAACCTCAACATTTAGGGAAATACACTACACACGCGCGCACTACTATTTCTTTCAGAAATCACCAGAAAAGAGAGCTGCATTATGGAATGCTAGCCTATTTATAGGGAATCAAAGATTTGCATACTAATGCAAATCTATGCTTTCCGTGTTTTTAAAATCGGAATCTGCCTGTACTCTGTTATTTGGGCGACACCTGTGAGTTGGAGCCTGAGGAACGAACCGGTTCAAACTGCTCGAATATGAACTGACACTCGAGCATGACAGATCGCCGTGAGAGTGGAGTGGCACTTTCTCATGCATCAAGTCACTGCATGAGTGCCGCTCACTCCATTTGTTTTAGTGACTATGTTGGAATAAGGGCGTGTTAGGTTCGGGAAAAGGATATTTTGGTCTTGCGGTGGAGCCGACAAGTTAAATTTGGAACCGACGGTTACAATAGCTAGAGCACACTTCTAGCTTTGTGATGCATGTAAAGAAGATTGTCTAGAAGCGGCTTGAAACGCAGAAAAATGCGAAAACGGGAGAGACAGAAATTTTTGTCGTCGTTGTTCACGAGTACTGGTGCTCTCGCGCTTGGAAACCGTTTCGAGGAAGACGGCTGCAGGAAAAAAAATGTTATGACTTTTATTTTTCGAACAGTTTGAGTTTGGCTGGGCCTATGATGTTCGTGTGGAAAAATGTCAAATGTACAGCCGGTAACCGTTTTTCCAGTACATTTCTCATCCCTGCACATTTAAAAGTATTTAATTCCTTTATATGGGGTTTGACAGCAAACACACTCATTCCAGTGAGCCACTCTTACCGTTTATCACAAATACATTCATAAACATCTGTCACTTCGCGAAACCCCTGTGCTTTTGTTTTTGGCGGGAACATATTTTCTTTTGTTTTGCCTTGCGACTGCCACTGCGGCGGTATTCCTTGCGAGCGTACGATCGCCGCCAGACTCTAATAAAAGATAAGCGCGACAATATTATTCGTGGTGTACAGTAGACGTTCGCTCGGTGCAAATGGTTTAACTGCAATGCTTTTAAAGTGCAAGTGCAAAATCAAATGTCAACAGCGATGCGATGTTTTTTGCATGCACTTTTGTTGCAGTGCGATGATTTCTGAATGCACATTGGTTGCATTTTGTAGTGACTGACAGTTCTTTGACGTCTGTCAGTTGTTGCAGTTATCGAATTTCATTCGTTAAGTGAAACATAAACATGTTGCTGTTATCGAACGTCTACTTATTTTGAATACCTAATAGGGTGACGTTGGATATTATTGGCAGGTTTGTTCTCTCCCCGTCGTCGGGGGTTTTTGTCGGCCAAAATGCCTGCAACATTGCCATATCATTCAGCTTACTTTGGAAGGATTTGAGGCCAACTTTGAGTTCAATAGGTTTCTAAAAACCTCCCGTGACGAAGAGAACAAAACTGCCAAAAATACGACGTAAGTGAATTTTAAATATCTTTTTGCAATTCAGCACTATGAAATTTGATTTATACTTGCCGTATCATAACGGACTAGTTTATCGTACTATACCAAACAATTGCAATATGAATCACAATGCAACAACTGATTTCGGTTGTATTATGAATCATAATGCAATTGTTTGATCCACAACCAGAGTTGTCACGGCAAGAGCTTGCCAAATTGTCACGGTTATGGTACAGCTTGCTTGATCAAAATTTAGTGTCTAGCATGATAGAACACATGACTGTTCTCATCGAACCACCGCGAAGCACGATGGTACTGATAAAAATGATCATATTCTAGTGATTTGTTTTGCAACTCGTCGCAAAAATCGATTTTTGAGGCGCACATTTAATCCAGAGTTGATGTACACGTGCTGTAGTCCCATGTACGAGAGCCTCATTGCAAGCAAGCTCCCAGGAGCACAGTACATTTTGAGACTGAAAGTTGTGTGCCTCATTTTTCTCAAGATGTGTCTCATGAGCTTCGTCTCATGCGCCGATTAAATTAGAAAATTTTACGGTAAAAATTTCCTAAACGAATGAGAATTGAAACCTTAACCTTTGCATTGAGAGTCCCTAGTCGTATCGCATAGACCAACCAGACACTTGTGTTCTGTATGGAAAAAAAGTTGTTGAGGTTCTTCGTTACCAAGCAGTTGTTTTTCACCTTAGATACCAACAGCTCACGCAGCGCATGAGACGAGCTCCCCGGGAGCTAGGTGTCTAGCTCGCACCCACCAGATTTTCGTGAGCCTCTTAGCAGCGCAGCACACTGCGATTTTGAAGTGCTGGGAGACAATTTGGTGGGAGGCTCGCTGTCACATTTACACTCCCGTTCAAAAGTTTGGGGTCACCCCCTCAAAAGCATGTCATTTTTTTTAGGCCCATATCTCCGCCAATTTGCGTCCGATTTCAAAACCCTAGGTTTCATTCAAAAGATAATTAGTCAAAGAAACTTTGAACATGATTTAGAAGACACTTTTTCAAAAAATTGTGTATGTAAACTTAACCCAAAGTTGCTAAATTCTCTAAAAAATGAATATAAACTTACGGCAGTGTCGCTGGAAGTTGGGTCGACCAAATTTTAAGATGAGAGCGGTAATATGACCCATTTTCTATTAGCTTTCAACTGCTTTTTACAGAACTTAGCTAAAAAATCTAGAAAAAAAGTTATTAGGTAAATTAAACCTTGATGTCATCGACCAAAGGTTTGGGGTCACCCCCCAAAATGCTGAATCGGTCAAAAGTTTGGGGTCACTATCGTAAAACATGGAAAAGTGATTTGTTGATATCTTCGTCATCTTTCATTCAATTTTAATTCTTCTTGGCTTATTTGAAACAAAATGAATAATACTTACTGCATAGACATTGAACCACACATATTTTTTGAAATTTACATACTAAAACTTAACGTAAAGTTGCCACATTTTTTGAAGCGTGGTAAAATGTGCTAACTTTACTTAACATTTTTATATACAAAAATCGTTAAATACGTTAAGTTGAAGACATCGAGCGTAAATTTAGTTAATTATCTTTGAAATGAGCCAAAAATAATTAAAATTTAACTATAGATGACGAAGATATCACCAAATCACTTTTCCATGTTTTACGAATGTGACCCCAAACTTTTGGCCGATACATCATATTGAGGGGTGACCCCAAACTTTTGGTCGATGACATCAAGGATTAATTTACTTAATAACTTTTTTTCTAGATTTTTTAGCTAAGTTCTGTAAAAAGCAGTTGAAAGCTAATAGAAAATGGGTCATATTACCGCTCTCATCTTAAAATTTGGTCGACCCAATTTCCAGCGACACTGCCGTAAGTTTATATTCATTTTTAGAGAATTTGGCAACTTTGGGTAAACGTTTACATATAAAATTTTTTGAAAAAGTTTCTTTTAAATCATGTTCAAAGTTCCTTTGACTTATTATCTTTTGAATGAAACCTAGGGTTTTGAAATCGGACGCAAATTGGCGGAGATATGGGCCTAAAAAAATGACATGTTTTTGAGGGGGTGACCCCAAACTTTTGAACGGGAGTGTATGTACACATGAGCAATGGGAAACTCTGATTTAATCCCATTTTTTTTCATTATGAATATTCTTGCCTTTTTCGAAGATATTCGATGACATTGAATCTAGATAGGTCGAAATTACATTTTTGTAATTACGTTCCTAATGTGCTTACTTTTCAAACGGTGAAAAGGCAGCGAATTGGCCTACTTTTCCAAACTTTAAAAAGTGTGCCGAAAAGTTAGTACAACGTGCATCGTATTAACGCATTTTTATATTAAAATCCTAATTTTTTTGCATGGGCCGTAACGCGCGATCATATTTTCTTTTTCTTTAGAACATTGTGAACGGAACCTAAACATTTTTAAAATAAAGTATTAAAAACACCAACGAATAGAATAAAAGTAGAATAAACTGTTTTTATTAAGGGATTTCAGTTTGTAGTCCAACTTGAACTTTGCTGTGGTTTTCATTGAATGTACACAGTTCAAAATTTTAAACATATTCGAAAAATGGTCTGAACTCTCAGCATCTCACGACAAACATATTTTCAAAAACTCACTATCAAAATGCAACTCTAACAGGACGATTATTTATTCGAAGGCGATTATGGATATCAAAATATAAAATCAACATTGAGAGGCAAATTCGAACACCAAATGTTGTGGAACGATCATATGTAGTAGGTACTAAATCGTAGATCTTCGATACTAGCGTTGGGTAAAACACCAACAGTTTAGGTAGATCATTATTGTTAATTTCCTTCTGTATCCGAAAAAAATACCCAGCAATTCCGCTTTTCCTGCTAAAATTTTAGCGGATGTTTTGTTGTTGTTACTCCATACTGCATATAACGGGCATTTCAAAATATCGGCGGCTTAAAATGACGTTTCCATTGGAAAGTCACTGGAATGATATGGGAAATTTCGTTAAGCTTGGCTTAGCGTAAGCCGTCGCCTTTATTTGCTAAACCGGTGTGAAGAAATGCAAATTTTTAAACCTGGCTTAAGAATTTGGCTTAACTTTAAGTGTGGTTTAAGATAAACCAGGCTTAGGTCGTTAAGCCGGCTAGGTGAAGAAATTGGCCCTGAGTGTAGTTGCGCCAAGCTGCTCTTCCGTTGGTAGGGCCACTGCTTACTGCTGCGTGTAGTCTTGAGCCACTTCTACGTTACGCAGCTGCTCGATGTTGAGCCGCGGCGTTCGACTTCGACGCGTGGTGATAACTGTCGAAAGTTTTGAGCGCATGCATACAGCGACTAAGTAGTGATCCGAATTTATATTCGCACTGCGGTATGTGCGGACATTGGTTATATCCGAGAAGAATATACCGTCGATTATAACGTGGTCGATTTGGTTTTCTGTTTGATGGTCGGGTGATCTCCAGGTGGCTTTGTGGATATCTTTGCGGGGGAAGAAGGTGCTTCGGACTACCATACCATGAGAGGCTGCAAAGTATACGCATCACCGGCCGTTATCATTCGTGCAGGCTGTTTCGCCCAATTACCGGTCTGTACATTTTCTCCCTTCCTTGCGCGTTCATGTCGCCGACAACGATTTTCACGTCACGCGGCGAGCAAGCATCGTACAGGGGATAGACAAAATGATCGGGACAGGCAAAATTTTCACTTTTCAAAAATTATTCATGTAGCTGTAACTTTTCGATAAGTGCATCCAATATTCTCAAATTTTAACTTACAGTAGATCAACTAGTTGTGTATCAGTGGTCAAAATTTGGAAAAGATCGGGCTATTCAGAACAAAGTTATAAAGATTCTAGAAAAAGGTATTATTTTTCGATAGCTAATTTTGAGCTGTTATATCTCCGGAATCAATTAACCGAATACAATGAAATTTTAACCATTTATGACTTCTATGATGAGCTTCAAAAAACGGTTTACTTAACTTGAAATTTTTAATAAAAGAAAAAGTTATAGCGTTTTAAATTATTGTATGGTTTTTTAGGTAATTGGTCTATTTTTAATATTCATCCCATTACTTTTTTCAATTCATTGCCGGCTATGTTGCTTCCTTCCTTTAAAACACATTTATATCCGAGTTAATTGGAAGGTATTTAAATGTACTATAATTAGCATCTTGAATTTTGAAACGATATTGAAGTTTTGGATAATTAGGTGTTATATTAGAAAAAAAATCTAATCGTTATAATTTTCCCCCCTGTTAAAAATTTTAAGTTAATGTTTTTCAAAGCTTATTATATAAGTCATAAACGCTCAAAATTTCATTACATTCGGTTCATTGATTCCGGAGATATTACAGGTCAAAGTTTTTTTTCCTTTTCATTTATTTTAAAGGCTCATGCGTGCATGGCACATAACGGAGCCGAATCGTAATAGTAAACAATATAATTATTACAAAGAAAGATACTTAAAAAAATAACTTTTGCGTGCTGTCTTTTTCGGCACCTCCGTCGATGATGTTCCCGCAGTAGCAAACTGGGCGCGACGATCGGCCGCTTCCTGCTTGATCACCGCTTCCAGAATTGAGCTCGTCCATTTCGTCAAAGTAGCCAATGCTTTTTCCTGTCTCATCCGTTGTTCTTCCGCTTCTTTTTGAACCCTTCTTTGCCGTTCTATTTCTTCCTGTTGTATTGCAAATGCGACTGTTTGCGGTATTGCTTCTTCCTGAATTATTTCCTCCTCTATAATTACAATATCATCCGACAATGCTGCACTTCCCGATTCTACGACCTCAGCGAAGGAAACTGGCTTCTACTTCTGTTTCTGCTTCGGCTTCTTCGTACTCCTTTTTGGACAAGCCGCCTTGAAATGCCCTTCCTGGT
Source organism: Aedes albopictus (assembly GCF_035046485.1). Classification (NCBI taxonomy): domain Eukaryota; kingdom Metazoa; phylum Arthropoda; class Insecta; order Diptera; family Culicidae; genus Aedes; species Aedes albopictus. The sequence goes on along the minus strand of NC_085136.1, from coordinate 180,448,930 downwards.
TACACAAAAAAACATTTCTCCTTTAATCCGTCGTAGAAGACCCTCACTCTCCATGAGCTTATCTCCAGCGAAGGAGGGATTTCTTTTCCGATTTCCAAATACACTCCCCTAACACCGGTGCATAGGTGGTCGAGACCCAGACCGGCGGGAAACTTTTCTCGCACAGTTTTGCCAACATTTCCGTACTCGGTGAGAACTGCTGCTACGACGTTGTCATGCACCTTCGGAGGGAGATCGAACAGTCGGACGTAAGCAACGTTGCTCCCCGCTGTAGTCACGTGAACGTCCGCTGCTTTTCCATCGGCATATTAAAATTGATTTAATGTATCCTCCATCGCTTCCCGTGTTTTGTATTTAATACAAAGCGATTTTTGCTGTGGAAGTTTATAAACCACTTCCATTTGCATAAGATCCGCGTGAATCCGTTTTGTGAATTCCGCTATTTCCACCCACGACGGCGGCGAAGACCCCGTGAGGAACCGAAACTGTAAAGTATTCGAGAATACTTCCATCGCGCACAGGCTTTGTTTTCGCAATCAAATGTGCGCGGACCGAACCAACAATAGCAGCACCGAACAAAGGGCAACTACTGTTTATTACTCCGACGGAGAGCACACTGTCGATGCGTCTGATGCAGACTACAACACAAAAGTAACTGAGATCAAAGTTTGATATCAGATAATTATCATATTTTTTAGAATCGTTTTAACTTTGAGTATAATAGTCCGATCCTTTCCAAATTTTGACCACATACACAACTAACAACTTACAGTAAAAATTTGAGAATGTTTGATGCACTTTTCGAAAAGTTACAGCTACTTGAACATTTTTTGTCTAACCGCGCTTAGAACGCTTCTTTACCGTCATCAGGTCTCCTTTCGTGTGGGCAGTGGACGTTGATGATGCTGTAGTTGAAGAAAGGGCCCATAACTCTTAACATGCACATCCTTGCGTTTATCGGCTGCCACCCGATCACATGTTGTCGCATCTTGCCCAACACTATGAATCCTGTTCCCAGTTCATTAGTGGTGCCACAGCTTTGGTAGAAGGTAGCCGCTCGATGCCCGCTTTTCCACACTTTCTGTCCAGTCCAACAAAGCTCCGGCAACGCCACGATGTCGAAGTTGCGGGGACGTAGTTCGTCGTAAATTACCCTGTCACATCCTGCGAAACCTAGTGACTTGCAATATCATGTTCCAAGTTTCCAATCGTAGTCCTTATTTCGTCGCGGGGGTCTTTGCCGATTGTATCGAGTCGTATTTTCTCCTATGTTATTCGCAATGGGGATTTTTACGGGTGGCTTATTGGGTCTACGCCAACACTCCTGTCCCACCGGAGGGCCATCGTGCCAGTTCTGTTTAAAGTCCCAACCAACACTGGGACGACCACGCTGATAGGGCTATCACCTTGGATCTTACTGGGCGTGGTGCAGCGTTTCTTACTCAGCCGCTGGATGCTAGAACAGACGCTGTTTGAGTCGCACCTCCTTGGTGAACAGACGCTCGGGTCGTACCTCCTCAATCTAGCTGAAGTCAAAAGGACAACAGTGCCCAGGCTGCACTACCAGCTAAGCACACAACTCTTAGCTGGCGGTCTTTGTCATCATTTGACCCATGGAAGCATGAGGTAGGAACTTGTGAGGACCAGAGCTATGTTGGACGCTTATCGACTCATAGTTTTGCAGTCCGACAGGCATGGTACAGTTTATCTTATAACTATGATTCCTTCAATCAGTTAAGAAAAAAGGCAAACGTAGATCAAAACTATACATATGGAAGTCCATTTTAAGTTTGTATTAAACTTCTTGATATTTTTGTCATTTGTCAACCCCTTCAAACAATCTGTGTACGACTTTGTTACAACTATTTTTTCAATGATTGACCTCCATTTAAGGTGAAACGGGACGCCGTGTTGTTTTTCCTATCTTGCCTCTCTTTCTAACAATTTGCCTCGCGATTTTGAAGATGGTAATCTCGAGTTCTATCGCACTGAAGATGCTGAAAACAATCAGCATATGCACTCCAAGTGAGCATACACAGTGATAGGTTTTTGTTGCAAAATATGAAGTAGAATCTGAGATTACCATCTTAGTAGCAACAGAACAATGGCGGATATTTCCCCGATCGTCCCGTCCGCCCTTAATTCTCGAAAGATCAATCATAGAAGATTCCAAATCTGGCCTTGAATCTTTTAAACAAACTGGAATCAACTTTGTAAATTGGGACATAAATTTCCATACACCAATAAACGCTTAAAAGTATGCAATGCCATTGTGATTTCATATAATTAATTCTGTTGTGTTCAAAATTTATAAAACATTCAGAAACAACCTAAAAATGAGAGTTCATCATGAATAGCAGGTAATTATATGTTGATGTATCGTTCAAAATATATTTTTACAATGATAATGATTTTTGATAGCTAAACTCATTGTTTTTTTTTCAGTCAGTACTCAACAAACTCATTTTATATGTAGAATTTTGAAAACAATCCATATTTAACCATAAAATTTTAATCTTCTATATATATAAAAGTCAATGTATGTATGTTTGTATGTTGATTTGTATGTTTGTATGCATGTATGTATGTATGTATGTATTTTCCAGCATAACTCTGGAGTGCCTCAACCAATTTCAACCAAATTTGGTATACACATTTGTTAGGTTAAGGAGGTGGTTATAAGGGTATTGGAATTCAAGATGGCGGCTCGGGTTCCAAAATGGTGGCCAAAACGTCAGAATGCATGCTATTTAACGGTAAATATGTTACGAATACTATGCGATATGGGTATCTATCGATCGGGCTTGATGAGTAGAAGTCAAAAATGAATATCCGACGCCATTTTTAAATCCAATACGGCGGACTATGAATCCAACATGGCGGACCATAATCCAAGATGGCGGCCATGGAATGGTGGTTTGAGCTATGATACCATACAATATGGGTATCTATCAAGCGGGCTTGACGAGTGGAAGTCAAAAATAGATATTTGACGCCATTTTGGAATCCAAGATGGCGGACTATAATCCAAGATGGCGGTTTGAGCTTTGATAACATGCAATATGGGTATCTATCAATCGGGCTTGACGAGTAGAAGTCAAAAATAGATATTTGACGTCATTTTGGAATCCAAGATGGCGGACTATAATCCAAGATGACGGCCATGGAATGGTGGTTTGAGCTATGATACCATGCAATATGGATATCTATCGATCGGGCTTGACGAGTAGAAGTCAAAAACAGATATTTGAGGCCATTTTGGAATCCAATATGGCGGACCATACTCCAAGATGGCGGCCATGGAATGGTGGTTTGAGCTATGATACCATGCAATATGGGTATCTATCAATCGAGCTTGACGAGTAGAGGTCAAAAATAGATATTTGACGCCATTTTGGAATCCAAGATGGCGGGCTATAATCCAAGATGGCGGCCATGGAATGGTGGTTTGAGCTATGATACCATGCAATATGGGTATCTATCAATCGGGCTTGACGAGTAGAAGTTAAAAATAGATATTTGACGCCATTTTGGAATCCAAGATGGCGGCCATGGAATGGTGGTTTGAGCTATGATACCATGCAATATGGGTATCTATCAATCGGGCTTGATGAGTAGAAGTCAAAAATAGATATTTGACGCCATTTTGGAATCCAAGATGGCGGACCATAATCCAAGATGGCGGCCATGGAATGGTGGTTTGAGCTATGATACCATGCAATATGGGTATCTATCGATCGGGCTTGGCAAGTAGAAGTCAAAAATAGATTTGACGCCATTTTGAAATACATGATGGCGGACTATAAATCCAAGATGGTGGACCATAATCCAATATGGAGGCTATGGAATGGTGATTTGAGTTATGATAACATGCAATACGGGTATCTGTCGATCGAGCTTGACGAGTGGAAATCGAAAATAGATATATGACGCCATTTTGAAATCCAAGATGGCGGACCATAATCCAAGATGGCGGCCATGGAATGGTGGTTTGAGCTATGACACCATGCAATACGGGTATCTTCTGATCAGGCTTGACGAGTAGAAGTCAAAACTAGATATTTGATGCCATTTTGAAATTCAAGATGGCAGACCATAATTCAATATGGCAGACCATAATCCAATATGGCGGCCATGGAATGGTGGTTTGAGCTATTATACCATGCAGTATGGGTGTCCATCGATCGGGCTTGACGAGTAGAAAACAAAAATCGATATATGATGCCATTTTGAAATTCAAGATGGCGGACTATAAATTCAAGATGGCGAACCTCAATCCAAGATGGCAGCCATGAGCTATGATATCAATCGATCCAGATGCGTAGAAGTCAAAAATCGACATTTGACGCCATTTTGAAATCCAAGATGGCGGCCATGGAATGGTGGTTTGAACTATGATACCATGCAATATGAGTATCTATTGATCAGGCTTGACGAGAAGATGTAAAAAATAGATATTTTACGTCAATTTGAAATCCTAGATGGCGGACCATAATCTAAGATGGTGGCCATGGAATGATGGTTTGTGCTATGATACCATGCAATGTGGGTATCAATCGATCGGGCTTGATGAATGTAAGTCTAAAATCGATATCGAACGCTATTTTGAAGATCAAGATAGCGAACCGTAAAACATTCGTTTCCCATAAAATATATAACCACTTCTGGCAATTTATTGCGTTGCAACAGTATGGAGGACTGAGGAACATCGGCGGCAGAAAGCCGCAGAAAGGGTTTGGTAAAAGTCTACGCTCCAAACAAATTTTCAAATTTTTGTATGGTCAAAAGTCTACGAGGGAGGAGGGGGTGGTTCTGAGTTGGCCAAATTTTAGTCTACGTGGTTCATGAACAGTCCCATACTAAGTATGCTTTGGAATTCTGGATTTTTGGCAGTATTTTCAAATGGCTTTTATATCACCTGGAATCTCTTTATTTTCAGCATGATCTTGCGGAACACCGGCATGTTTACCCATTCGGCTATATGGGACTTCGCATTTGCTCCAGTCTCCCTCAAAAACTAAACCCGAGCAAAGCCGGGCAATTCAGCTAGTCTAATATATTCCACAAGACTTCTATCATCATGTTCATACTCCTAAGATTTGAAGTTGTAAGTGTTTGGTTTATTATTTGGAAGTATTGAAGAGATTTTGTGTTTTGTATGTACGAAAAATTAATGGCAAGTAGATTTCGTGTTAGAAATAGGTATTCCCCCCAGTAGTCTCCCACTTCGCATACAGCTAGGACAGGCAAAATCACCTTAAACGCTGCATATCTCCCACCGAACTTCCACAACCCACCGCCAGAAGTCGAAGACGATGCAGCTATGGGCGGCCATAAGGGGTGGCGTAATGGGGCCATTACGAAGGATGCACTTCAAAAAGGCAATGACCGAGGGCCGAGGTCATGGACCTTGAAGCCAAAGTCTTTCACTTACCCGGTGATTGTTAGCCAAGTCAGACGAAAAGTTAGTAGTCGGAAAGTTTCAAAGCGAACTCGATAGAGAGCCAAGTTGAAGAGTTAGAAGAGGAGTGAAGTGGAGAGAAAGTGCGAAAAGAGGACATCAGGTAACGGAACTCAACCACCGACGTCAGCTTGTTCCCTTACACCGATACTTGTCCGTCTATTTTATTAGGACCCCGTAGTTTTAGTGTGAAGCCTGCAAAGGTTTCCCCTTCGCCCTACCACGTCCTGGTGCTTCAACCGGGTAGATTCCGGCAGCGTTGTTGGCCGAAGGCCGATCCGCCCAAAGATCGGCAGCCTAGGACGTGTACCCGAGCAGGAGAAAACAGCTGAAGAATAACAAACTCAGGTATGGAAAAACGAATACCTACAACCTGAATGAGGTATTAAGAAGCCCCGCATAAGAGGTAAAATACCTTAATTAATAACTGATGGGTTTCCTGTGCATAACACGCAAATAATGACTTCAGGTATGGTAATACCTAAATAATAATCGGCGATTTTTCCATACAAATAGTTATTTTTCCATAATTGAATAATACCTCAATCAGTCCTCAAAACCAGAATAATAACTCGTTGAGGTTTTCTATCAATACCTACAAAATACCAAAATAAGTTATTTTCAATACCTGGACAACCGACCAATACCTGGTTTTGGTATGATACCTGCCTTTGGTATGCTCCAGTTATGTGTCAGTTATTCATTCCTCCTCGGGTAGGCGGGTCCATTCAGCTGCAGCTGTACCCCAAAGCCACCCAGAGGCAAGAGACGCGGCCAGACGTGGCCTGAAGAACCTGCGGTACCACGTGCGCCGAAGGGAGGAACGCCGGCGACCGGTGGTGAGGAGAAAGGAGGTTTGCTGCGGAGGAAAGGGGCCCCGAATATTAGGAAAAAGGTTAGATAGAATATAAGAAAGTGGGGAGGAGTGTAGAGGAGAAACAGGAGAAGAAGCAATAAAGTGTGCACAGTGTCCAGAAACCAGAAATATAGGCCTTGTTGTAACGAAGTGCTTGTGTAGCTACCTAACTATAGTGCGAGAATTCCCTGTCCTGCGATAAACGTAGGTGAGCGTGCCGACCCTGAGGCAGTTGAATCGGGGAGTCTCTAAGACGCTCCCGATTGGCTGACCCGATACTTACAAAGTTGTGATGATTTTTTTCTGTATTTGATGTGTTTTTCAGGGCACTAGCAAAGTTACCTCAAAATGCAAATATGATTCTCGCGCAAATGAAAAATTAAAAGTCACCCAATATATTTGAAATTATCGAATCTTTCAATTGCAATTGATAACTGATACTTCAGTACTAGTTTTAAAATTATAAAACTAGGGGGTATACTGTTACATGGAAAAATATTAGGAAAATTTGCGGAAAAACTATCAAAGTTACCTCTTTTTACGGTATCATTCCCCGGGCTTGTAACTATGGCCTTTGATACAGTGGCCTATACGGAACACGAACTGTAAGATTCTCATTTATTAGAGTTACCTCCCACCTAGGGGATTAGGAATTTCCATGTTTTCTTACAGGAATTAGATTTGCTATTTACGAACATTCATGAAGACTTCTGAGTAACTGAATCTTTATGTCCATTGTGGAAAAATGAGGCATATCACACAGCAGTTGAATATTCTTTGTTTGTACAGGAAAATAATAGACCTGATGAATATGAGTATGAAGAGGAGTTTCAATATCATTCAGCGAATTACAATACCATAAAGCATAAAATTAACGCTATAGATTGGCAATCTATTCTTAAGAATGAAGAGAATGTAGAGAACTCTGTGGATGTTTTTTAAAAATTACGGTTTCGAATTGTGTCAGACTAAGTGCCATTGAAAAAAAATAAGGCGGTTTGATAACACAAAAACACCTGTCTGGTTCAACGCGCAAATAAAAAAACTTAAAAAATCGTAAGCAAAAAGCACACAAAAAGTACAGGAAAAATAGTAATAATGAAAATTTGACAAACTATTTACAAATTTGCGATGAAATTAAATCTGGCTATTAATTTTGCTTTTGAGGAGTACAATTCAAAAACTGAGCTTGGCATAAAATCCAATCCGAAAAACTTTTTCAACTACGTAAAATCCAAACTTAAAACAGACAACTTTCCATCAAAAATGCATCTTCACGAAAATGTTGGCAATAACTCAGACGAGATATGCAATTTGTTTTTTAATTTTTTTCAACAGAATTATACGACTTTTTCTGAAGAAGATCGAGATCGAAATTATTTTGACTTCCTTCCAGAACTCGAGAGAAACATTGGAGTTAATCATGTAAAAGTACAAGAAATCTTAGAAGGTTTAAAAAATATGGATGCTTCCAGAGGTTCAGGACCTGATGGAATTCCACCTGTATTTTTGAAAAACTTAGCAGTTGAATTAACAGCGCCGCTTTTCTGGCTTTTCAATATGTCCTTAAAGTCTGGCAACTTTCCTAAGCTATGGAAGATTTCGTACTTGGTACCTATTTTTAAAAGCGGCAGAAAATCAGACGTAAGCAACTATCGAGGGATTGCCATTATCTCTTGTATTCCCAAACTGTTTGAAGCAATTATCAATGAGAAATTATTTGAGCAAACCAAAAACAGAATAACGAATATGCAGCACGGATTTTTCAAAGGGCGCTCAACCAATACTAATTTAATTGAGTTCGTTAACGGCTATGGACAACGGAAACCATATTGAAGCTCTCTATACCGATTTCAGTAAAGCTTTTGATCGAGTGGATATACCTATGCTGCTTTTTAAATTACACAAATTGGGAATCGAATTAAGCCTCCTCAACTGGATCATTTAACTAACCGGCAACAAATAGTCAGATTTAAAGGAAAAAAATCCAAACCAATTAATGTAACATCAGGAGTACCTCAGGCTCTCACCTAGGCTCACTTCTTTTCATATTATTTGTCAATGACATTTCTTTAATACTAAAAAATGTGAAATTTCTTATTTATGCGGATGACATGAAGTTGTATTTAGAAATACGAAACGAAGAAGATGTTCAGATGTTCCAAGAAGAAATTAACATTTTCTCCATTTGGTGTCAAAAGAGTCTACTGAAACTAAACGTACAAAAATGCAAATCGATTGCCTTTACTAGAAAACGAAACACACCAGACATAATAATATCTCTAGGCAATGAAGAAGTAGAAAAGTGTGAAATCATAAGAGATTTAGGAGTTGTATTAGATACCAAGCTATCATTTATCGACCATTATAACACAATCATTAGCAGAGCAAATAACATGCTTGGATTTATCAAGCGTTTCAGCTACAATTTTTATGATCCATACATGATTAAAACTTTATACATTGCATATGTGAGATCAATACTGGAATATTGTAGCATAGTTTGGTCACCATATTCCATTACACATGAGGAACGAATAGAATCTGTACAAAAGCAATTCTTATTGTTTGCACTCCGTAAATAAGGCTGGACAAGATTTCCTCTTCCTTCATACAAAGCCCGTTGTATGCTAATCAACATACAAACATTGAAAGAGCGCCGTGAATTTGCGATGATTTCGTTCATTAATGATTTAGTTTTTCATCGAATAGATTCAGCTGAACTGTTATCCAAACTCAATTTTTACATACCATCTCGACCATTACGAAACCGAAATATTTTCATTGCCAACAATCATCGCACAAACTATGCCAAATTTGGTCCTTTATATCGAATGATGGGTTTTTTCAATAAACATTCTGAGGCTATAGACTTTACATTAACAAAAGATAAATTAAGAAAATATTTCAATGCTATCCGATAAACACGATACGCAAAAATAGCTCTAAATAGTTGATATAAGTGAATACTCTATGATATACATTATGTATTTCTAAATTTAAGACAAACTGGTCTACTCATGATTGACGACAAATAAATATATAAATTGTCATTTGTCTAGACAGAATTAGGAATTTCCATGTTTCCCTACAGGGAGTAGCAATTGTCACCTGTCTATAGACAGAATGGAGGATGCAATAAATGTAAATTACCTCCCATGGTAAGGAAACATGGAAATTTCTAATTCTGTCTACTAGATAAGGTGGGAGGTAACTCTAATAAATGAGAATCTTCATGTGAGCTGCAGTCTCACGTTCCGTTCTTTGGCTGATCCGTCAGCTTCCCAAGTTGCATTTACTATCCTTTTATTATGGATTTGTGACGGAGATTGCCAAACAAGTCTTGGCACAATGAACACCCTGGTGATAAAGAAGTAATAGAGGAAGAAAAGTAAAGAAGCAGAAGGAGAAAATAGAAGATAAATAAGAAGAGGATGGAGTTTTCGCCTATGGAGATCCTGCCCGCATGTTCCTCAATGTCATACATGTCGTCCATCTCGACCAACGGCTGCAACAATGAGCTCACAATTAGATAGACTTTCATTAAATTTTAATAAAAATTTAGAGCACGAAATTAATACCGCATTTTCTTTTTCAATAAAATGTAAGGCCGGCTAAACCTAAATTGTTGAATTTATTCTCAAAAAAATACTTTTTCCCACCATTTTGTTTTTGCATTGTCCGCCTTGCCACCAAGTATTGACGAGAAGATTGTCCGGGAGAACCACATTGGAAATGTGAATAGAGTGTTTATAATTCCTGTTCCATTGACTTTCCTATGGGTCAGGGGTTCCCAATACGCTTACAGTTAGTATCAAACCATCCAATCGTTACTGCTATCGTTGTAAAATAATTAATAGCTTGAAATTATTGAAGAGTTCCAATATTATTATTCTATTACAGATTGACAAAAAGCCAATGTACGCCTCTATTCATGCTAGCGTATCGTGACAGGAATGCTGGAGCTGTCATTCACACCCATAGCCAGTCTGCCGTGATGGCCACTCTCTTGTAAGTATTTAACACACATAGCATATATAAGTTTTTTTAATAGTCTTTATTGGTATCTCAATCAATTTTTACAATCTTCAATTTAAACTAGGTGTTCTGTGTATCCTAATATGGTAAAATAAATTTGAGCTATTATCAATATTAATTAATAACATATTACATTTCATTTGCTGTAGCAGTTAAGATTTTTTGCAGGCTTTATTTTTCACCTGCGTGTCAGAAATACATTTTTTAACTTATCCTAACTCTAACCTAACTAAAACTTATTATACAAAGAACCAATCGTAGCAGTAGAAGACTGCAACGATTTTTGATGAAAATTTGCAATGATTTTAGTTGAGTAGAAGAATTTTCCTTTGACCTCCCAATATCTCCTAAAACCCCAAACGTTCCGTAAAAGTCCCCAACTTTCGTAAAATGTCCAATTTGTTGCTTAGATTTCCTCATGTCGCTATTTCCCATAAAAACCGATGGCTGTGACTTCCGAGGCTTCGCTGGGAAAATTTCTGGTCAGAATGAAAAACATCAATTTACCTTTCTAAAAATGTTACTCTAAATCTTTCCAATCCTCTCCGGCACTCCTATGACTCCTTCCTGAAAGTCAAATATGCTAACGTTACGTTGATACATTTCCAATGCTTCTCTGTATCCTTCCAATCCCATCAACTTATCCTATGATTCCACTCCTGAAAGTCAAATCTACACCGTTCGCTACCGTTGCTGCTGTTGTTGGCTGTTGCTGTCTGCTGCTGTTTTTTGCTGTTGGGATTGAAGGACGTTCATCTTTTGCTGCACCATAGGTTTTTCTACAAGTCATTGTACTGTATCGAAATCCTGCCTTTACGTTGATTACTCTAATTTCTTTGTTTTTCTTGCGCCACTTGTAAAATTATTAGTTTGAATATTATGTTATTTTGCGAGGGGGTAGTGTTCACGATACATTTCTTTCTTTTAACTGCCTTAAGCTCTTTCAATTATGGCTAGTATTGACAGTAACAACACCTCTGCGAACTTGTGTATGCCCGGAGTTGTTTTGAAGTCGGCTCTGTTGCCCGGAAACTGTACATTTCTTGTATAAATGGTCAGAGCATTTGTGCAAGGAAGCTTGAAAAACTAAGTGAGTTGCGTGAAATTCTATCTTTATCAAATGTCGATGTATTTTGCATAAGGGAGACGTGGCTGAACGAGAGGATTGATGAAAGTGTTGTAAATGTCAGTGGATACCAGATTGTAAGAAATGATACATAGAGTTGGACGTATGGGGGGTGGTATTGTTGTTTACGTAAAAAAGGATATCAAGCTGAAAATTTTGCGTAAATCTGTGTATGAAATAGGCAACACTGAGTTCAAATTGCTAGAACTTTTTATCAATGAGAAAACATTACTTCTAGGGGTGATACACAAATTATGTCATTCAAAAATTGACCTCTTTCAACCCCCCTCCCCCCTATGTCACACTTTTTGTATGGGACCTCAATTTTTTTTGTAAGGGTAGTAACGCTCTGCAAACCCCCCCCCCCACCACCCTAAAAACGTGACGTAATTTGCGGTGTGAATATGGTATAGACTAAAATCAAATTTATTTTCTTGGGGATTTCAATACTAACATGTTGAATAGTAGTGCGCCTAAGACCAAAAAACTCATCGGTTCTTTAGAGACCCATGGTTTACTGCATCGGTAAAGAACCCACTTATTTCCACGAAAACGGAAATTCTCAGCTAGACCTTATTTTAACAAATGATCAATCAACAGTTCTTCGTTTTAATCAGATTGAGGTACCTGTTTTTTCTCATCACGACCTCATATTCGCTTCCTTAAGTTTTTCAAGACAAAATGAAATCAATTCTTATCAATATCGTGATTACAACAAAATTAATGCAGGAGACCTTCAAAATACTTCCAGTCCACTTGATTGGTTCCAGTTTTATCAGATTGACAACCCTGAGTTGCTTGTAGACTTTTTTTTAGTTCGGCAATTATCAGTTTGCACGATGCTTTCGTACCATTGAAAACTGTCCGTAAACGAAGTAAATCTAATCCGTGGTTTAATCATAATATTGCAAAAGCAATCATAGATCGTGATCTTGCCTTCTCAACCGGATCAAGCTGGAGAACTTTCATTCAAGAATTGGCCTGATTCCATATTGAGGAGGAGTGTTGCGGAATGGCAATATGCAATCGAGGCAACATAAGCATAGTAACATAAGCCTAGAAACATAAGCATAGCAACAGATGTTATTGTGTAGTAATAATTAATAATTAGTTTTTCAACCGCCATTACGTACAGACGTGTATTATTCCAAGACTTCAAATCCCCAACGATTCCTTAAAATCCCCAACTTCTTTTAAAATGTCCTTAGATTTCGCAAAGGCGTCATTGTCCACGAAGACCCTCATGATTCCTAAGTTTCCTTCAACACCCTCAATATGTTCTTCAAATCCCCAACGATCTCCGAAAATCCCCAATGGTCCGTAAAAATCCTCAACTTCTCCTAAAATGTCCAACTTATTGCTTAGATTTCCAAAAGGCATCATTTTTCATGAAGACTCTCATGATTCCTAAGTTTTCATTAACACCCTCAACATGTTCTTCAAATCCCCAACGATCTCTAAAAATCCACAACTTCTCCTAAAATGTCGAACTTGTTGCTTAGATTTCCCAAAGGCATAATTTTCCATGAAGACCCTCATGATTCCCTTTAACACCCTGAATATGTTCTTCAAATCCCCAACGTTCTCCAAAAATCCCCAACGTTCTCCAAATACCCCCAACGGATTTTATGGGACAATCTCCAACTTGTTGCTTAGATTTCCCAAAGGCATAATTTTCCATGGAGACCTCATGATTCCCTTTAACACCCTGTATATGTTCTTCAACAAAAATTTCCAAAAATCCTCAACTTCTCCTAAAATGACCAACTTGTTGCTTTGATTTCCCAAAGGCATCATGTTCCATGAAGACCCTCATGATTCCTAAGTTTCCATTAACACCCTCAACATGTTCTTCAAATCCCCAACGATCTCTAAAAATCCACAACTTCTCCTAAAATGTCGAACTTGTTGCTTAGATTTCCCAAAGGCATCATTTTCCATGAAGACCCTCATGATTCCCATTAACACCCTGAATATGTTCTTCAAATCCCCAACGTTCTCAAAAAAAAAAACACACACACACACACACACACACACACACTCCCCAACGGATTTTATGGGAGAATCCCCAACTTGTTGCTTAGATTTCCCAAAGGCATCATTTTCCATGGAGACCTCATGATTCCCTTTAACACCCTGAATATGTTCTTCAAATCCCCAACGTTCTCCAAAAACAAAAACAAAACACACACACACACACACACACACACACACACACACACACACACACACACACACACACACACACACACACACACACACACACGCACACGCGTCCACCGCCGGGGACTAGACCGAGTATATCGCGGAGAAGCACCGGAACTTGGTCGTCGGGGCGCCTGTGAACCGGAAGCCAGTCTCCAACCGGAATCGCAGGAGAGACCTCGGCACCTGTCCGGGAAGAAACGGTTTCGGAAGATGTTCCACTGCCGGGGAAGTCTTTGTCGGCGTAGGGTAGATCCACCGTCGGGGACTATCCGAGTCGTGCGCGAAAAACTGGAGTGCTAAAACGGCACCGTTCCTCGGAGAAACTCAGTATGATCCGAAGTACTTGTTGGTGATATTAGAATAACAAATTTGGTGTATGTTTGTGCTAACTGTGTCGCGGAATGGCGATAGGTTAGGTACGAACACGAGAACGACTAGAATAACAAATTTTAATTTTAGAATAACAAATTTGGTGTATGTTTGTACTAACTGTGTCGCTGAATGGCGATAGGTTAGGTACGAAAACGAGAATGACTAGAATAACAAATTTAGAAGCGACAAAAAGTGCATGAGCACAATAGCAGAAGAGCGCATTGCCCCCCCCCCTGAAGCAGTCGCATATCAGTGGTACCAGGGGGATCGAGGCGTCAAGGTGTAGCAGAGTTTTTCCAATCGGTTTTCTCGACACAGGTCCTTACAGGTCATGGTTGCTTCCGACAGTATCTACACCGTTTCGGGCATGCGGATTCTCCCGAATGCCCAGTGTGCAATGGTTTAGAGGAAACGGCGGAACACGTTTTGTTCGTGTGCCCGCGTTTTCGCACAATGCGTGACCGCATGCTTCCCACATGCGGATAGGATACAACTCCGGACAATTTGGCCCAGAGGATGTGTAGGGATGAGTTTGGCTGGAATGCCGTTTCAACGGCTATTATTCATATCGTCTGGGAGCTACAGAGGAGGTGGCGCGTGGACACGGAGAATGGCTAGTCCAGATGCAGTACAAGAGGTGGTCCAGGGGTTCGAAGTCGGCTTCGTAGGTCATACCAGTGCCTCCAACATCAAGGAGTTCCACTTCGACCCGGAAAATGGCCTAACGTTCGACCGCTGGTTTTCGAAGTACGAGGATCTGTTCCGGCAAGATGGCAGAAGTTTGGACGACGCTGCGAAGGTAAAGCTCCTGCTGCGCAGTCTCAGCGTCCCGGTGCACGAAAAGTTCCTGAACTACCTCCTGCCATCCCACCCACGTAATTTCACCTGCGACGTTGTGGCAAAGCTGAAGCAGATTTTCGGCCAACAGAAATCTCTGTTCAGGAAGCGCTACGACTGCCTCAAGCTCGAGAAGAGTGAAGCCGACGACTTCGTTTCGTATGCCGGAATCGTCAACCGGCAATGCGAGGATTTCCAACTGCAGAAGCTCACCGTCGACCAGTTCAAGAGTTCATCTGCGGTCTCAAATCGACGAAGGACGCCGACGTCAGGACTCGACTTCTGTCCAAGCTCGAGTCCGATCAAGCTGACACCATCAACCTGGAAGGCCTGGTCACCGAGTGCCAACGCCTGTCGAACCTCAAGCACGACACGGCGCTGGTGGAGAAGAAACCGACATCTTCAGCGGTGCAGGCAGTACGACACTCAAGAAAGCAGCCGTCCTACCAGCAGAAGTCGTCAGCCGACGGTAAGACACCCCCATCCCCTTGCTGGCAGTGCGGTGCGATGCATTTCGTGAAGGACTGCCAGTTTTCCAAGCACACCTCGAAACAGTGTGGGAAAACGGGCCACACAGAGGGCTACTGTGGTTGCTTTTGAAAAACTTCCACGGAGTTCAGCGGCGAGAAGAAAACTGGTGCGAAGAAGAAGCCATTCAACACGAAGGTCATCCAAACCGTACAGCAGGTTCGTAGCCGCCGGAGGTTCGTCACCGTCATCTTCAACCAAAAATCAGCCAAACTGCAATTGGATTGCGGTTCCGACATCACCGTCATCAGCCACCGAACATGGAAAATGATTGGAGCACCTCCATCATCACCAACCAGCGTGGAAGCATCAACGGCATCAGGGGAACCACTAGAGTTGATCGGCGAATTCACTTGCCCGATAACCGTCGGGGACACCACGTTGGCAACGGTCTGCTACATCACATCGGTTGCAGATCTGAACGTCATGGACTGGGTGGACGCATTCGATCTCTGATCGAAGCCGCTTGCTGCCTACTGCAAACAGGTGAATAGTTCCAATTTCTCGCTCTCCTCTGATCAGCACTTCCTCACGCTATACCCGGAAGTTTTTCAGGACAGTCTGGGTCACTGCACGAAAACCAAGATTTCGTTGGCATTGAAACAACACGCCCAACCAGTTTTTCGACCGAAGCGGCCTGTTCCGTTTCACGCTATCCAAAAAGTGGACGAAGAGCTGGATCGACTCCAACGGTCGGACATCATCACACCTGTGGATTTTTCCGACTGGGCGGCACCTATCGTCGTAGTCAAGAAACCCGGCGGCAAGGTGCGGGTATGTGCCGATTACTCCACTGGGCTCAATGCGGCACTCTAAAGCAACAACTATTCTCTTCCAACGCCGGAGGAGATCTTCAGCAAAGTGTCTGGCAGTCGAATCTTCAGCATCATCGACCTGTCATACGCATACCTGCAGGTGGAGGTCGACGACGAGTCCAAAAATTGCTGACCATCAACACCCACCAAGGCTTATTCCGGTTCAATCGTTTGGCACCAGGTGTCAAATCAGCCCCCGGCGCGTTCCAGCAGCTGATGGCGAAGATGGTAGCCGGTCTACGCGGCGTAGAAGTTTTCCTCGACGACATTCTGGTGCACAGCAAGACGCTCGAGGAACACAACCGAATCCTGCACATGTTCTTCCGGAGCCTGCGTGAATATGGTTTTCACCTGCGAGTGGAAAAATGCCGGTTCTATCAAGATCAGCTCAAACACCTCGGACTAGGGCAGTTCAGACTATAAACTTGTCAAAAATTCAAAGCTCCCATATGTTTATTACAATCCTTGGTGCAAAACCAGAGTCCTGTCAAATTTTCAGCCATTTCGGTGGTGATTTAATGGTGGCCCAAAAGCAAAATAGGTTTATATGGGAATTACTATGGAGAATTCTCAAAAAAGGTTCTCCACGCTATAGAGCATCAATACATGGATGAAGTCATAGGGTCAAAGCCGAATTGAATTCTTCAGACCTCAACGATGAATGTTGCCGAAGACCGCAACTCGTTTCGACTCACGAGACAAAAGTTATTTATCAATAATCGTCCATGTATGCTTGAACAGAGGACCACAGCTCTATCCACACGCTTGACACGCAATCATAGTATGCGTGTTACCTTCTTGCACACCTTGTAGGGCATCGTGTATGAAGATGCGCATGCGAGTGAGAATTTGTTGAATAACTTTTTACCCGATTATCGAAATAAGTTCCGGTCTTCGGCAACATTCATCATTGAGATCTGAAAAATTCAATTCGGCTTTGACCCTATGACGTCATCTATGTATTAATGCTCTACAGCGTGGATAACCTTTTTTGAAAATTCTCCATAGTAATTCCCATATAAACCTATTTTGCTTTTGGGCCACCATTAAATCACCACCGAAATGACTGAAAATTTGACAGGGCTCTAGTTTTACACCAAGGATTGTAATGAACATATGGGAGCTTTGAATTTTTGACATGTTTAAAGTCTGAACTGCCCTAACCTCGGACACATCATCAGTGCCAGGGGTATCCAACCGGATCCAGCGAAAATTGCAGCGATTTCGGAGATGCCTGCTGCAACCGACGTGTCCACATTGCGCTCATTCCTGGGTGCAGTCAATTTCTACGGAAAGTTCGTCCGTGAGATGCATCAACTACGCCATCCGTTGGACAACCTGCTCAAGAAAGACACGAAATTCGTCTGGAATCGAGAGTGTCAGCACGCTTTCCAAAACATCAAGCGCGTGTTGCAGTCCGATCTTTTGCTCGTTCACTACAATCCAGAGCAAGAGATCATCGTAGCGGACGACGCTTCCAAAACAGGCATCGGTGCAGTCATTCTGCATAGTTTCTCGAACGGCACCATCAAGGCGGTATCGCACGCATCAAGATCACTGTCCGCAGCAGAGCAGAACTACAGCCAGATCGAAAAGGAAGCACTGGCATTGGTTTTCGCTTGTACGAAGATTCACCGCATGCTGTGGGGTCACCGTTTCATATTGCAAACGGACCATCAACCGTTGCTGCGAGTGTTTGGTTCCAAAAAGGGCATTCCCGTGCATTCCGCAAATCGACTCCAGCGATGGGCCCTGACGCTGTTAGGGTACGACTTCCAAATCGAATACGTGGCAATGCAAGACTTCGGCTACGCTGACGTGCTGTCTCGACTGATTAGCAATCACCAGAAGCACGAAGAAGAAGCAGTCATCGCCGCAGTTCGAATTGAAGAAGATGTCAGTTCCTGCTTCCACGATTCGTACCAACATTTGTCAGTCACCTACGAGATGCTCAAGGCCGCCACCAAGAAGGACACCGTGCTGCAGAAGGTAATTTCTTTCGTTCAAGGTACCTGGCCGGCGCGCTGCGAAGGCATCCAAGACATCGAGGTTCGATCGTTCTTCAGCCGTCGTGATTCCTACTCCGTAATCGACGGTTGCCTCATGATGGTCGACCGAATCGTGGTTCCAATGTCCCTTCAAAAACGAATCCTCAAGCAAGTACACGAAGGACACCCTGGCATCGAGCGGGCAAAAGCAGTTGCTCGTGGAATCGTGTTCTGGCCGACGATGGATGAAGACATCACCAGCTACGTCCGCCGGTGCTCGAGCTGTGCAAGTGCTGCCAAATCTCCGCCACAAGCTCAGCCACAACCATGGCCTCGCGCTGAGGGACCGTGGCAACGCATCCACATCGATTTTGCTGGACCTGTGGATGGAATGTACTATTTAGTAATGGTGGATTCTTTCTCCAAGTGGCCGAAAATTCTTCAAACCTGTTCTCCTACAACCTCTACTACCATCGCTTTCCTTCAAGAAGGTATCTCTCGATTCGGAATCCCTTTGGTCATCGTTTCAGATAACGGAAGTCAGTTCACAAGCGCTGATTTCCGTACGTTTTGCGAAAAGTTTCGAATCGTCCACATCCGAACAGCGCCCTACCACCCACAATCAAACGGGCAAGCGGAAAGGTTTGTGGATACGTTGAAGAGATCGCTCAAGAAATTTGTCGGGGGAGGAGAAACATCAACTGCTAGCGCACTGCAAACGTTCCTGTATGTATACCGATTCACTCCGTCAACGGTGTTGAACGGTAAGTCTCCTGCCCAGATCATGCTTGGACGACCGATGAGGACAACTTTGGACCTGTTGCGACCATCACCGAAACCCGATTTCCAGCCACAACAGTCAGGTAAACGAAGTTTCTCGGCAGGTTCCAAAGTATTCGCCAAGGTCTACTCTTCAAACGAGAACTGGAAGTGGATGCCTGGAACCATTCTCGAAGCAATCGGGAGTGTGAGCTACAATGTCCTGCTGGATTGTCAAGTGGGCCGACGCAAGGTTCTGCGGGTGTGCAGGTGAGGGCTCTGATACATGAGGCGACTCTGAAGGTCAAAGACATTGACGAGATCACCGAAGTGGAAGAGCTCGTCACGGCACTGCGGCAACAGTGCGATGTGCAGGTGGCCGCCGCAGCCGTTAAGCTACGGAGAGGGCCAGCAGGGACACAGATAGGCTTGGTTCAGCTACCTGTGGCGGATGTTAAAAAGTCCGTTAAAGTAGGAAGTATAAAGGTGGGCTGGTGTGTATGTCACCTGACATTCCACGAGCCACCAGAGGTTTGCTTCAGGTGTCTGGAACCAGGACACAAGTCGCGGGACTGCAAAGGCCCCGACAGGCGCAAACTGTGAAGGCGATGCGGCGCTGAAGGTCATAAGGCCCAAAACTGCACGAGTCCGCCCATCTGCATGATTTGTACCGGGAAAACCTCGAAAAACAGACATACGCTGGGTGGTCCAGGGTGCCCGGCCTTTAAAAAAGCCGCAGTGAACAACAAATCACAGTGCAGGTAACGCAGCTGAACCTCAACCGCTGTGATGCGGCTCAGCAACTGCTTTGTCAGGCGGTTTCTGAGTGGGAGACGGATATCGGCATCATTTCGGACCCATACCGAGTACCCGCCGGTAACGGCAACTGGGCCTCGGACGGGACCAGGAAAATGGCGGCGATATGGACGACGGGTAAATACCCCGTGCAGGAGTTGGTGTCTACTACCTACGAGGGCTTCGTGGCCGCCAAAGTAAACGGGGTCTTCTTCTGTAGCTGTTATGCGCCTCCGCGGTGGTCGATCGAGCGGTTCACGCAAATGCTGGACCGCTTAACGACCGTGCTAACAGGGCGAAGGCCGGTGGTAATAGCGGGTAACTTTAATGCCTGGGCTGTGGAATGGGGAAGCCGTTTCACGAACCAGCGGGGTCAGATCCTGCTAGAAACATTGGCCATCTTAGATGTCGACTTGGCTAACGTCGGTACCAAGAGTACCTATAGACGAAACGGAGCGGAGTCAATTATTGACGTGACCTTTTGTAGTCCTGGCTTAACAAGTAGTTCGAACTGGAGAGTAGATGATGGCTACACTCACAGCGACCACCTGGCGGTTCGCTACAGTATCGACTACAACAACAGCAGACAGCGGATAGAAGAAGAGGCGGCTAGGCAAAGGCCAAGCCCTCGTAGGTGGAAGACATCATACTTCGACGAAGAGGTATTTAGGGAAGCGCTCCGCCGTGAGCGAAACTTAATCGGTTTAGACGGCGACGAGCTGGTAGCGGTGCTCCCACGTGCGTGTGATGCGACCATGCCTAGGCGAGTCCACCCTAGAAATGGGAGGCCACCTGCGCCGCGCCTGCCTACGGGCTAGGCGGCGGATGCAGCGAGCACGATCAGAGGTAGAGCGAAACGAACGGCGGGTGGTGTTCGCCGCTGCAAAAGCCGCGCTCAAGACCGAGATAAGAGCAAGCAAAAAGGCCTGCTTTGAGGGTCTCTGTCAGAGTGCCAATACGAACCCGTGGGGTGACGCCTACAGGATCGTTATGGCCAAGACGAGAGGTGTGATGGCTCCTACAGAGCAATCTCCAGAGATGTTGGAGGGGATCATTGGAGGACTTTTTCCGCGTCATGATCCTAGTCCTTGGCCTCCTTTCGTAGGACAGCCGGGGACTGGGGCTGGCGATGAGGAGCGGGTCACCGATGTGGAACTTGCGGGGATAGCTAAGTCCCTTAGCGTAGGTAAGGCCCCAGGTCCGGACGGAGTTCCGAACCTGGCCTTAAAAGTAGCTATTGCAGAAGCTCCCGAGATGTTCAGGTCTGCTATGCAGAAATGCCTGGACGAGGGAGTTTTCCCAGAAGCTTGGAAGAGGCAGAGCCTGGTACTATTGCCAAAGGCGGGGAAACCCGGAGACCCGTCGGCATATAGACCAATATGCTTGATTGACACGGCGGGGAAGGTGCTCGAAAAGATCATCCTCAATAGAATGTTGAAGTTCACTGAGGGCGTAAATGGTCTCTCGAGCAACCAGTATGGCTTCCGGAAGGGGAGGTCCACCGTAGACGCTATCTTGTCGGTTACAAAAACCGCCGAGAAAGCACTCGAGCCTAAGAGGAGGGGAATTCGCTTCTGCGGGGTAGTGACTATGGATGTAAGGAATGCATTTAATAGCGCCAGTTGGGCATCTATTGCCGATGCGCTCTTGCGTCTGGGGATACCGGAGTACTTGTACAAGATTCTCGGAAGCTACTTCCAGAATCGCGTACTAGTTTACGACACGGAGGTGGGTTGGAAGTGCTTTCACATAACCTCAGGAGTCCCGCAAGGTTCCATCCTGGGTCCGGTGTTATGGAATGTCATGTACGACGAGGTGTTGAGGTTAGAGTACCCAGTGGGAGTGGTGATTGTCGGATTTGCCGACGATATTACGCTCGAAGTCTACGGTGAAACGATCGAGGAGGTGAAGTTGACTACCGACCACTCGATCAAGGTTGTGGAGGCGTGGATGCGGTCCAGGAAACTGGAGCTAGCTCACCACAAGACAGAGGTGACGGTTGTTAACAACATGCAGTCGGCGCAGTAGACGGAGATCAGTGTAGGAGAGTGCACTATCCTGTCGAAGCGCTCTGTCAAGCACTTGGGCGTGATGATCGACGATAAGCTTACCTTCGGTAGCCACGTCGATTATGCCTGTAAAAGAGCCTCCACAGCTATTGCGGTACTGTCCCGGATGATGTCCAATAGCTCAGCGGTGTACGCCAGTAACCGCAAGCTTCTGGCTAGTGTTGCTACGTCCATACTTAGGTATGGCGGCCCGGCGTGGGGTACCTCGCTAAGTACTGAATGCTGCCGACGGAAGCTGGAAAGTACTTTCAGGCTTATGTGTCTGAGGGTTGCGAGCGCGTACCGTACCGTGTCACACGACGCTCTCTGCGTCATTACTGGTATGGTGCCTATCAGCATTCTTATCAGTGAGGACATGGAGTGCTTCGAAATGCGCGGCACAAGAGGCATACGCAAGACTGTCAGCCTCTATGGTCAAATGGCAGCGCGCGTGGGACAGTTCCACCAAAGGTAGGTGGACCCATAGGTTGATACCGAGGGTAGATAGTTGGATTAATAGGCGCCATGGGGAAGTTACATTCCACCTGACACAGGTCCTTACAGGTCATGGTTGCTTCCGACAGTATCTACACTGTTTCGGGCATGCGGATTCTCCCGAATGCCCAGTGTGAAATGGTTTAGAGGAAACGGCGGAACACGTTTTGTTCGTGTGCCCGCGTTTTCGCACAATGCGTGACCGCATGCTTGCCACATGCGGGGAGGACACAACTCCGGACAACTTGGTCCAGAGAATGTGTAGGGATGAGTTTAGCTGGAATGCCGTTTCAACGGCTATCACCCATATCGTCTGGGAGCTACAGAGGAGGTGGCGCGTTGACTCGGAGAATGGCTAGTCCAGATGCAGTACAAGAGGTGGTCCAGGGGTTCGAAGTCGGCTTCGTAGGTCATACCGATGCCCTGCGGTCGAGATCGACCCTTACAGCGATTAAGTGGCCGCGGAGAGGAAGTCCCGGTAGTGGTGCTGTCGTGGCGTCGGTCTACTGGGTTGGCTCCGTGCCCGCGGTTGGAAAGGGGTCCCCGGCAAGGGTCGGGGTAGGTGAGATCCTGCTGTCTGCAACCTACGGGTGCATCTGATAGGGCCTGAAGGGTAGTGATACCCTCCCTTACGGGCAGGTCAGATCGGGTTGCACGTGGGCATCAGTTCTTGATGTCCGCTCAGCAGTAGGGCGCGGGCGGGGTTGACCCTGCCCGCCTTCCGAGGACAAAGGGAGTGGCGAGGACCACTCGGGAAACTGGCTAAGCGCCAGCATGCTATCGTGATGGACTCTCCAGAGCGAGTCATCGATAATCGTTGCTGCTAGGCTACGGCAGCTAACCTTGAGGGTGCGATATGCACTAGCCCCTCTCTGAAGCAGTACCTTCTTGGTGGTTCCGAAGAGACGTAGGGTTTGGCGACCATAGGAATGTGTTTTAGTGGGTCGAGGAGAGAGTAGTCCTGGCTTCTACCGGCGTTGTAGAAGACGGCCTTAACCCCACACTACCCTATCCTGCCTGTTAGGGTGTCTGATGAGCAGATTTATCCCCCTATGGTTTAGAAGAAAAAAAAAAAAGGTTCTGCGCTCACATGTCGACCAGCTCCGTTCAAGAATGGAAGAAGCCGTTCCAGTTGGACCAGCGCCGCTGTCCATCTTAATCGAAGATTTTGGCCTTTCCGCAAACAAAGCTACACAGCCCCGGCAAAGCGAGTCGCCGGCCGTCGTATCAGATCAGCAGTCATTTTCCGAAGAAACTTTTGAGTCATCCATGATTGTTCCTGAAGAAACTCTGTCGATTGAAAAAGAAGAAACTATTACCGACGGATAACAGTCTGCCCATCCAAACATCAACACCCGTGCAGCCAGTATCGCGACGTCCAGAGCGCTCAATCCGGCCGCCGAGGAGATTGGCTGATTTCCACTGCTATCAACTCAAAGGGGGAGATGCTACCATGGGTACGAGACCGAGCAACAATCGCAGTTTGATGCAGATTCAAAGTGAAAAATTTTGACATTCAAGCTTTACCTTCCGAATAAATAAATCATAGAATTGTTAGCTCTTTCTTTTACTAAAGAATAATTGAAGAAGGTAACAAGGTCAACCTTAAAAGCGATCAAGTGGCCGCGGAGAGGAAGTCCCGGTAGCGGTGCTGTCGTGGCGTCGGTCTACTGGGTTGGATCCGAGCCCGCGGTTGGAAAGGGGTCCCCGGCAAGGGTCGGGGTAGGTGAGATCCTGCTGTCTGCAACCTACGGGTGCATCTGATAGGACCTGAAGGGTAGTGATACCCTTCCCTACGGGCAGGTCAGATCGGGTTGCACTTGGGCATCAGTTCTTGATGTCCGCTCAGCAGTAGGCCGCGGGCGGTGTTGACCCTGCCCGCCTTCCGAGGACAAAGGGAGTGGCGAGGACCACTCGGGAAACTGGCTAAGTGCCAGCACGCTACCGTGATAGACTCTCCAGAGCGAGTCATCGATGTTCGTTGCTGCTAGGCTACGGCAGCTAACCTTGAGGGTGCGATATGCACTAGCCCCTCTCTGAAGGAATACCTTCTTGGTGGTTCCGGAGAGACGTAGGGTTTGGCGACCATAGGAATGTGTTTTAGTGGGTCGAGGAGAGAGTAGTCCTGGCTTCTACCGGCATTGTAGAAGACGGCCTGAACCCCACACTACCCTAACCTTCCTGTTAGGGTGTCTGATGAGCAGATTTATCCCCCTATGGTTTAGAAGGAAAAAAGAAAAAACACACACACACACACACACACACACACACACACACACACACACACACACACACACACACACACACACACACACACACACACACACACACACACACACACACACACACACACACACACACACACGTGCGTGTGATGCGACCATGCCTAGGCGGGTCCACCCTAGAAATGGGAGGCCACCGGCTTACTGGTGGACCGACGCGATTGCGGACCTGCGCCGCGCCTGCCTACGTGCTTGGCGGCGGATGCAGCGAGCACGAGCAGAGGTAGAGCGAAACGAACGGCGGGTGGTGTTCGTCGCTGCAAAAGCCGCGCTCAAGACCGAGATAAGAACTAGCAAAAAGGCCTGCTTTGAGGGTCTCTGTCAGAGTGCCAATACGAACCCGTGGGGTGACGCCTAAAGGATCGTTATGGCCAAGACGAGAGGTGTGATGGCTCCTACAGAGCAATCTCCAGAGATGTTGGAGGGGATCATTGGAGGACTTTTTCCGCGTCATGATCCTAGTCCTTGGCCTCCTTTCGTAGGACAGCCGGGGACTGGGGCTGGCGATGAGGAAAGGATCACAGATGTGAAACTTGCGGGGATAGCTAAGTCCCTTAGCGTAGGTAAGGCCCCAGGTCCGGACGGAGTTCCAAACCTGGCCTTAAAAGTAGCTATTGCAAAGGCTCCCGAGATGTTCAGGTCTGCTAAGCAGAAATGCCTGGACGAGGGAGTTTTCCCAGAAGCTTGGAAAAGGCAGAACCTGGTACTATTGCCAAAGGCGAGGAAACCACCCGGAGACCCGTCGGCACATTGGACGGTTGTTAACAACATGCAGTCGGCGCAGCAGACGGAGATCAGTGTAGGAGAGTGCACTATCTTGTCAATGCGCTCTGTCAAGCACTTGGGCGTGATGATCGATGATAAGCTTACCTTCGGTAGCCACGTCGATTATGCCTGTAAAAGAGCCTCCACAGCTATTGCGGCACTGTCCCGGATGATGTCCAATAGCTCAGGGGTGTACGCCAGTAAGCGCAAGCTTCTGGCTAGTGTTGCTACGTCCATACTTAGGTATGGCGGCCCGGCGTGGGGTACCTCGCTAAGTACTGAATGCTGCCGACGGAAGCTGGAAAGTACTTTCAGGCTTATGTGTCTGAGGGTTGCGAGCGCGTACCGTACCGTGTCACACGACGCTCTCTGCGTCATTACTGGTATGGTGCCTATCAGCATTCTTATCAGTGAGGACATGGAGTGCTTCGAAATGCGCGGCACAAGAGGCATATGCAGGACTGTCAGGATGGCCTCTATCGTCAAATGGCAACGCGCGTGGGACAGTTCCACCAAAGGAAAGTAGACCCATAGGTTAATACCGAGGGTAGATAGTTGGATTGATAGGCACCATAGGGAAGTTACATTCCACCTGACACAGGTCCTTACAGGTCATGGTTGCTTCCGACAGTATCTACACCGTTTCGGGCATTCGGGTTCTCCCGAATGCCCAGTGTGCAATGGTTTAGAGGAAACGGCGGAACACGTTTTGTTCGTGTGCCCGCGTTTTCGCACAATGCGTGACCGCATGCTTGCCACATGCGGGGAGGACACAACTCCGGACAACTTGGTCCAGAGAATGTGTAGGGATGAGATTAGCTGGAATGCCGTTTCAACGGCTATCACCCATATCGTCTGGGAGCTACAGAGGAGGTGGCGCGTTGACTCTGAGAATGGCTAGTCCAGATGCAGTACAAGAGGTGGTCCAGGGGTTCGAAGTCGGCTTCGTAGGTCATACCGATGCCCTGCGGTCGAGATCGACCCTTACAGCGATTAAGTGGTCGCGGAGAGGAAGTCCCGGTAGCGGTGCTGTCGTGGCGTCAGTCTACTGGGTTGGATCCGAGCCCGCGGTTGGAAAGGGGTCCCCGGCAAGGGTCGGGGTAGGTGAAACCCTACTGTCTGCAACCTACGGATGCATCTGATAGGGCCTGAAGGGTAGTGATACCCTTCCTTACGGGCAGGTCAGATCGGGTTGCATGTGGGCATCAGTTCTTGATGTCCGCTCAGCAGTAGGGCGCGGGCGGGGTTGACCCTGCCCGCCTTCCGAGGACAAAGGGAGTGGCGAGGACCACTCGGGAAACTGGCTAAGCGCCAGCATGCTACCGTGATGGACTCTCCAGAGCGAGTCATCGATGGTCGTTGCTGCTAGGCTACGGCAGCTAACCTTGAGGGTGCGATATGCACTAGCCCCTCTCTGAAGCAATACCTTCTTGGTGGTTCCGGAGAGACGTAGGGTTTGGCAACCATAGGAATGTGTTTTAGTGGGTCGAGGAGAGAGTAGTCCTGGCTTCTACTAGTGTTGTAGAAGACGGCCTTAACCCCACACTACCCTAACCTTCCTGTAAGGGTGTCTGATGAGCAGATTTATCCCCCTATGGTTTAAAAGGAAAAAAAACACACACACACACACACACACACACACACACACACACACACACACACACACACACACACACACACACACACACACACACACACACACACACACACACACACACACACACACACACACACACACACACACACACACACACACACACACACACACACACACACACACACACACACACACACACACACACACACACACACACACACACACACACACACACACACACACACACACACACACACACACACACACACACACACACACACACACACACACACACACACACACACACACACACTCACACACACACACACACACACACAGGACGCCAAGCCAAGGCGTAGGAGGGCAGGTGCCAAGCGCGAGAAAGGCGACGCTATCGTCATCAAGACGGAACAGTCCAAGTACTCTGACGTCTTGAAGATGATGCGAAGCGACGCCAAGCTTGAGGGTCTTGGAGCCGACGTACGCAGTATTAGACGTACTCGTACGGGCGAGATGATCCTGAGCTGAAGCGCCAGAAGGAGCACAAGGGCGCCGCCTATAAGAGGCTGGCAGAAGAGGTCCTTGGTGAGGGTGTGCAGGTGAGGGCTCTGACACATGAGGCGACTCTGAAGGTCAAGGACATCGATGAGATCACCGAAGTGGAAGAGCTCGTCACGGCACTGCGGCAACAGTGCGATGTGCAGGTGGCCGCCGCAGCCGTTAAGCTACAGAAAGGGCCAGCAGGGACACAGATAGCTTTGGTTCAGCTACCTGTGGCGGACGTCAAAAAGTCCGTTAAAGTAGGGAGCATAAAGGTGGGTTGGTGTGTATGTCACCTGACATTCCACGAGCCACCAGAGGTTTGCTTCAGGTGTCTGGAACCAGGACACAAGTCGTGGGACTGCAAAGGCCCTGACAGGCGCAAACTGTGCAGGCGATGCGGCGCTGAAGGTCATAAGGCCCAAAGCTGCACGAGTCCGCCCATCTGCATGATCTGTACCGGGAAATCCTCGAACAACAGACATCCGATGGGTGGTCCAAGGTGCCCGGCCTTCAAGAAAGCCGCAGTGAACAACAAATCACAGTGCAGGTAACGCAGCTGAACCTGAACCACTGTGATGCGGCTCAGCAACTGCTTTGTCAGGCGGTTTCTGAGTGGAAGACGGATATCGCCATCATATCGGACCCATACCGAGTACCCGCCGGCCACGGCAACTGGGTCGCGGATGGGACCAGAAAAATGGCGGCGATATGGACGACGGGTAAATACCCCGTTCAGGAGTTGGTGTCTACTACCTATGAGGGCTTCGTGGTCGCCAAAGTAAACGGGGTCTTCTTCTGTAGCTGTTATGCGCCTCCGCGGTGGCCGATCGAGCAGTTCACGCAAATGCTGGACCGCTTAACGACCGTGCTAACAGGGCGAAGGCCGGTGGTAATAGCGGGCGACTTTAATGCCTGGGCCGTGGAATGGGGAAGCCGTTCCACGAACCAGCGGGGTCAGATCCTGCTAGAAACACTGGCCATCTTAGATGTCGACTTGGCTAATGTCGGTACCAAGAGTACCTTTAGTCGAAACGGAGCGGAGTCAATTATTGACGTGACCTTTTGTAGTCCTGGCCTAACAAGTAGTTCGAACTGGAGAGTAGATGATGGCTACACTCACAGCGACCACCTGGCGGTTCGCTACAGTATCGACTACAATAACAGCAGACAGCGGATAGAAGAAGAGGCGGCTAGGCCAAGGCCAAGCCCTCGCAGGTGGAAGACATCATACTTCGACGAAGGGGTATTTAGGGAGGCGCTCCGCCGTGAGCGAAACTTAATCGGTTTAGACGGCGACGAGCTGGTAGCGGTGCTCTCACGTGCGTGTGATGCGACCATGCCTAGGCGAGTCCACCCTAGAAATGGGAGGCCACCGGCTTACTGGTGGACCGACGCGATTGCGGACCTGCGCCGCGCCTGCCTACGGGCTAGGCGGCGGATGCAGCGAGCACGATCAGAGGAAGAGCGAAACGAACGGCGGGTGGTGTTCGCCGCTGCAAAAGCCGCGCTTAAGACCGAGATAAGAGCAAGCAAAAAGGCCTGCTTTGAGGGTCTCTGTCAGAGTGCCAATACGAACCCGTGGGGTGACGCCTAAAGGATCGTTATGGCCAAGATGAGAGGTGTGATGGCTCCTACAGAGCAATCTCCAGAGATGTTGGAGGGGATCATTGGAGGACTTTTTCCGCGTCATGATCCTAGTCCTTGGCCTCCTTTCGTAGGACAGCCGGGGACTGGGGCTGGCGATGAGGAGCGGGTCACCGATGTGGAACTTGCGGGGATAGCTAAGTCCCTTAGCGTAGGTAAGGCCCCAGGTCCAGACGGAGTTCCGAACCTGGCCTTAAAAGTAGCTATTGCAGAGGCTCCCGAGATGTTCAGGTCTGCTATGCAGAAATGCCTGGACGAGGGAGTTTTCCCAGAAGCTTGGAAGAGGCAGAGCCTGGTACTATTGCCAAAGGCGGGGAAACCACCCGGAGACCCGTCGGCATATAGACCAATATGCTTGATTGACACGGCGGGGAAGGTGCTCGAAAAGATCATCCTCAATAGAATGTTGCGGTTCACCGAGGGCGAAAATGGTCTTTCGAGTAACCAGTACGGCTTCCGGAAGGGGAGGTCCACCGTAGACGCTATCTTGTCGGTTACAAAAACCGCCGAGAAAGCACTCGAGCCTAAGAGGAGGGGAATTCGCTTTTGCGCGGTAGTGACTCTGGATGTAAGGAATGCGTTTAATAGCGCCAGCTGGTCTGCTATTGCCGATGCGCTCTTGCGTCTGGGGATACCGGAGTACCTGTACAAGATTCTCGGAAGTTACTTTCAGAATCGTGTACTAGTCTACGACACGGAGGTGGGTCGGAAGTGCTTTCACATAACCTCAGGAGTCCCGCAAGGTTCCAAAGGCGAGGAAACCACCCGGAGACCCGTCGGCACATTGGACGGCTGTTAACAACCTGAAGTCGGAGCAGCAGACGGAGATCAGTGTAGGAGACTGTACTATCCTGTCAAAGCGCTCCGTCAAACACTTGGGCGTGATGATCGACGATAAGCTTACCTTCGGTAGCCACGTCGATTATGCCTGTAAAAGAGCCTCCACAGCTATTGCGGCACTGTCCCGGATGATGTCCAATAGCTCTGCGGTGTACGACAGTAAGCGCAAGCTTCTGGCTAGTGTTGCTACATCCATACTTAGGTATGGCGGCCCGGCGTGGGGCACCGCGCTAAGTACTAAATGCTACCGACGGAAGCTGGAAAGTACTTACAGGGTTATGTGCCTGAGGGTTGCGAGCGCGTACCGTACCGTGTCACACGACGCTCTCTGCGTCATTACTGGTATGGTGCCTATCAGCATTCTTATCAGTGAGGACATGGAGTGCTTCGAAATGCGCGGCACAAGAGGCATACGCAGGACTGTCAGGATGGCCTCTATGGTCAAATGGCAGCGCGCGTGGGACAGTTCCACCAAAGGAAGGTGGACCTATAGGTTGATACCGAGGGTAGATAGTTGGATTAATAGGCGCCATGGGGAAGTCACATTCCACCTGACACTGGTCCTTACAGGTCATGGTTGCTTCCGACAGTATCTACACCGTTTCGGGCATGCGGATTCTCCCGAATGCCCAGTGTGCAATGGTTTAGAGGAAACGGCGGAACACGTTTTGTTCGTGTGCCCGCGTTTTCGCACAATGCGTGACCGCATGCTTGCCACATGCGGGGAGGACACAACTCCGGACAACTTGGTCCAGAGGATGTGTAGGGATGAGTTTGGCTGGAACGCCGTTTCAACGGCTATTACCTACATCGTCTGGGAGCTACAGAGGAGGTGGCGCGTGGACTCGGAGAATGGCTAGTCCAGATGCAGTACAAGAGGTGGTCCAGGGGTTCGGAGTCGGCTTCGTAGGTCATACCGGTGCCCTGCGGTCGAGATCGACCCTTACAACGATTAAGTGGCCGCGGAGAGGAAGTCTCGGTAGTGGTGCTGTCGTGGCGTCGGTCTACTGGGTTGGATCCGAGCCCGTGGTTGGAAAGGGGTCCCCGGCAAGGGTCGGGGTAGGTGAGATCCTGCTGTCTGCAACCTACGGGTGCATCTGATAGGGCCTGAAGGGTAGTGATACCCTTCCTTACGGGCAGGTCAGATTGGGTTGCACGTGGGCATCAGTTCTTGATGTCCGCTCAGCAGTAGGGCGCGGGCGGGGTTGACCCTGCCCGCCTTCCGAGGACAAAGGGAGTGGCGAGGACCACTCGGGAAACTGGCTAAGCGCCAGCATGCTACCGTGATGGACTCTCCAAAGCGAGTCATCGATGTTCGTTGCTGCAGGCTACGCAGCTAACCTTGTGGGTGCGATGTGCACTAGCCCCTCTCTGAAGCAATACCTTCTTGGTGGTTCCGGAGAGACGTAGGGTTTGGCGACCATAGGAATGGTTTAGTGGGTACGAGGAGAGAGTAGTCCTGGATTTTACTTTTGAGACGGCCTGTCAGACCTACACTACCCTAACATTCTGTTAGGGTGTCTGTTGAGCAGATTATCCCCCTATGGTTTAGAAGGAAAAAAAACACACACACACACACACACACACACACACACACACACACACACACACACACACACACACACAAGGGGCAGCAGGGACAGGAGTCCAGGGGCTTGACGAACCCCCCCTTCTGCGAGTCGGGTGGAAGCTTGGGAGTTTTCCTAAGCGAAAACCGTTCACACACCCGTGTGGATTACCACCTTTGGCTCTTCCTTCGGGGAGTGACCGAGCTTCTGGCTTCCAGACAGCTCAAGCGGAGGATGCCTAGGATGTGGTGGGGTTTCAACAGTGGGCTCTGTTGGATCCTCATAAAAAGCCACACATCTGCAAGCAACTCCGTACAAGCGACCTGGTACCGCTTTCAAAGTGCCTTAGCCCAAACACCCGGAGTGCCAATCGGCACATCAGGATTGATGCCAGTAACATCCTGATTATGGCATACTGGTCAATGCAAAAGACAACGGACTACGGACTACGGATCGGATGACGACGATGGGCTGACATTCGTGCCATTCTGCTTCCTGAGTAAAGAAGGGTGACACCTACTTGAAACGGCGAGTGGGCTAATGGTGCGTCTGCCTCCGTCCCGGTAAAACCTTGGCAGGCCTTCGGAAACGTTCTTCACTTGTCCGTCAATTTTGATGGGTACTAGGCTCGGATGTAAAATTCCCGACTTACGCTGATCTGGCTCTGGACACGAACCCCATGAAGGTTCGTGTTCAACCCTCGCTTGGCCTCCCTGTTTCATAGACAACCAAGAGATCACGAAAGCGACTACGTACAGCGGGTGGAGATAGCGGCCCGGAGGGGGGACCCAATAACATGGAAGGAGAAAACGGAAGTAACAGTGGAAAGGTGGCGAATCCGTTCGCCAGAGGAGGATTGCTGAGGTCTCCGCCTCAGCAAACAGAAGGTGCAGAACCGCGGCAAGAAGCGGCTTCACAACAA
The DNA here is from genome assembly GCF_035046485.1 of Aedes albopictus. Classification (NCBI taxonomy): domain Eukaryota; kingdom Metazoa; phylum Arthropoda; class Insecta; order Diptera; family Culicidae; genus Aedes; species Aedes albopictus. Next base: position 180,416,443 of record NC_085136.1, on the reverse strand, counting down.
AGTGCGGTACACTCGGAGCAGCAGCTGCCGACGAATAGTGGATGGAGCGTGCCTCAACAACAGCCGAAGGTAGTTGCGGCGAAGAACTTGACGGATGACCTACACGAGTTCGTCGACAAAAAGCACAACGTGCACAAGGACATCAAGGACTTGGTGTTGAAGATTAGGAGGGCTCTCGGAACTGCCGTGAAAGAATGGCACAGCGTGATGCAGAAAGCGGATGAGGCAGAGAGCGAATTAGCAGCGACTAAACATGCTCTTGCAGCAGCTACGCAGCGGCAACAGCAACGAGCCACGGTCGAAAATATGGAGACGCCGAAGAACCATCGGAATACTCGCTCGGAGAAAAGAGGCAGAGATACGCCAGGAGAAGAGGAAGTCCCGAAGAAACAAAGAAGTGAACGGGAGCGCGGCAGCAATCAGAGAGATGATGGATGGCGCACTGTGGAGAGCCAGCAGGCGAAGAAGAAGAAGCGAAAGGAGAAGGAAGTACAGAAAAAGGAAGAAAAGAGGAAGGAACAGAAGAAGAAAGAAAATCGCCGGCCCCCTAGGCAGAGGAAGAAGGGTGATGCACTGATCGTCGAGGCGAAGGACAAGACGACGTACGCTGCGCTCCTCAGGAAAGTGAGGGAGGACCCGGAGCTAAAAGAGTTGGGTGAAAACGTGGTGAAGACCAGGCGCACCCAGAAAGGAGAGATGCTGTTCGAGCTCAAGAAGGATCCGGCGATTAAGAGCTCAGAGTACCGGGAGCTCATTGCGAAATCCTTAGGCAGCGAGGCCACCGTGAGAGCACTTTCACAGGAGGCAGTGCTCGAGGTCAAGGATTTGGACGAGGTCACGACTGAGGAAGAGCTGAGAGTTGCATTGACCGAGCAGTGCAACTTGGAAGTACCGGTGACAATCCAAATCAGGAGATCGTTTGCAGGTACCCAGACGGCGGCAATCCGACTACCAGTAGATGCGGCCAACAAGATAGCGGTAACCGGCAAGATCAAGGTCGGATGGGCGGTGTGCCCGCTGCGACTGGCTCCCCGAGTCACCAAGAAAATGGAGAGGTGTTTCAGGTGCATGGAATTTGGTCACCAATCCAGACACTGCAAGGGTCCAGATAGGTCCAAACGGTGCTGGAACTGCGGCGAAAACGGACACGTTGCTCGAGACTGCACGAAGCAACCCAAGTGCATGCTGTGCAAGCCGGAAGAAGGAAATGGCCACCGGACGGGAGGCTATAAATGCCCGGCCTACAAAAAGGCGAAGGCAGGCCAACAATGATGCAGATAACGCAAATTAACCTGAATCATTGCGACATCGCACAGCAACTGTTGTGGCAGTCGACAGCAGAGACAAAGTGTGATGTTGCGATCATCGCAGAGCCGTATCGGGTTCCTCCTGAGAACGGCAATTGGGTAGCGGATATAGCAGGATTGGCAGCTATACAAGTTATGGGCAGATTCCCTATAGAGGAAGTGGTGGAAAACTCTTACGAAGGTTTCGTGATCGCCAAAGTTAACGGTGTCTTCGTATGTAGCTGCTATGCGCCTCCAAGATGGACCGAGGAGCAATACAACCGGATGTTGGATGCACTCACTGACACGCTGGTAGGACGTAGGCCAGTACTCATCGGCGGCGATTTCAACGCCTGGGCCGTTGAGTGGGGCAGCCGGCAAACCAATGCAAGAGGATATAGCCTACTTGAAGCTCTGGCGAAGCTGGACGTAAAGCTGTGCAATGTAGGAACAGTCAGCACATTCCGCAAAGACGGTCGTGAATCCATCATCGACATTACATTCTGTAGTCCATCGTTGATGGAAGACATGGACTGGAGGGTGAGTGAGGAGTACTCCCACAGCGACCACCAGGCGATCCTCTACAAGATAGGCCAGAGAGCTCCTACGTCCATCCAGAGAACTAGGACTTATGAGCGGAAGTGGAAGACGAAGGACTTCGACAAGGAGACATTTATTGAGGCACTTCGGCCAAACAGCGATGCGGCAAACCTCGACCCAGGATGGTTGACGGAAGCGCTAACAACGGCATGTGATGCAGCAATGCCGAGGAAGATTGAACCTAGGAACGCTAGACGCCCAGCGTATTGGTGGAATGCGACGCTCAGCACCCTTCGTGCGACTTGCCTCCGAGCTAGGAGACGAGTTCAGAGGGCAAGAACTGGAGCCGATAGAGAAGAGCGCAAGGTTGCGTTCCGTGAAGCTAGAGCTGCCTTCAAACGAGCTATCAAGCAGAGCAAGGCGAACTGTTACAAGGAGCTATGCCAGGAAGCCGACGCTAACCCCTGGGGAAATGCCTACCGCATCATAATGGCAAAGCTGAAGGGCCCAATGACGCCAGTCGAAATGTGCCCAGACAAACTGAAGGGTATCGTGGAGGGCTTGTTTCCAAAACACGATATAACAACGTGGCCACCTACGCCGTACAGCGAGGGCGATGCGGAATTTGACGTAAACCGACTGGTCTCCAACGACGAGCTCGTTGCCGTGGCGAAAGCATTGAAGGTGAAGAAGGCTCCCGGTCCGGATGGAATCCCCAACGTGGCGTTGAAAGCAGCGATCCTGGAGTATCCTGATATGTTCAGGTCAGTGTTGCAGAAATGCTTGGAGGAAGGCATCTTTCCAGATATATGGAAGGTCCAAAAACTAGTGCTGCTGCCAAAACCAGGGAAGCAGCCGGGAGATCCAGCATCGTACAGGCCGATCTGTCTGTTGGATACGCTCGGAAAACTTCTGGAGAGGATTATCCTTAACCGGCTGACCGAGTATACCGAAAGTGTGAGAGGGCTGTCCACGATGCAGTTCGGCTTCCGCAAGGGAAAATCGACGGTTGACGCAATTCGGACCGTCGTTGAGATGGCGGAAAGGGCATCCTTACAAAAGCGGAGAGGAGATCGCTACTGCGCCGTGGTAACGATAGACGTTAAAAACGCGTTTAACAGCGCCAGTTGGGAAGCTATCGCCGTAGCCCTGCATAATATGCGGGTCCCCGACTATCTGTGTAGGATTCTAAAGAACTATTTCCAGAATAGAGTCCTTGTGTACGAAACCAACGTAGGGCAGAGGTCGTTTAGAGTGACAGCAGGTGTTCCACAGGGGTCAATACTTGGCCCTACGCTCTGGAACGCAATGTACAATGGTGTGTTAACACTGAAGCTTCCGGCAGGTGTCATTATCGTAGGGTTCGCAGACGACGTTGTCTTAGCGGTATCTGGCGAATCAATCGATGAAGTCGAAGTGCTGGTATCGGAGGCAATCGACACAGTCGAAAGATGGATGAATGGAGTGAAGCTGCAGATAGCCCATCACAAGACAGAAGTGCTCGTAGTCAGTAACCGCAAAGCAGTTCAAAGGTTGGAGATCACGATCGGAGAGGAGATAATTTCATCGCAGCGCGCTTTGAAGCACCTGGGCGTGATGGTCGATGACCGCTTAAACTTTAACGCGCACGTTGACTACGCCTGCGAAAAGGCGGCGAAGGCGGTTAACACAGTAGCGAGGATTATGCCAAACGCGGGCGGTCCAAGAAGCAGTAGGAGGCGCCTCTTGGCAAATGTTGCAACCTCAATACTTAGGTATGGAGTGCCAGCCTGGGCTCCGGCGCTAAAAACGAAGAGAAACCGTGGAAAGCTGGGCAGTGTGTTCCGGCTCATGGCTATGAGAGTCGCGAGTGCCTACAGAACAATCTCGTCGGAGGCTGTATGCGTTATCGCTGGGATGATGCCCATCTGTATCACCCTAGAGGAAGACGTCGAGTGCTATCGGCGGAGTAACGCAAGGAATACGAGAGCAGCTGCTAGAATTGACTCGCTGGCGAAGTGGCAACAAGAGTGGGACAATGCGGCGAACGGAAGGTGGACCCATCGACTGATCCCAAATGTGTCGGCGTGGGTGAACAGGAAGCATGGGGAGGTGAACTTCCATCTGACGCAGTTTCTGTCCGGGCATGGCTGTTTCCGGAAGTACCTGTTTCGATTCGGTCACGCGTCTTCCCCTCTGTGTCCGGAGTGTGTGAACGTGGAGGAAACACCGGCGCACGTCGTCTTCGAATGCCCTAGGTTCTCGGAGATGCGCAGGGATATGCGCGGCCTGACGGTCGACAACATCGCCGAGGAGATGTGTCGCCACGAAGACACGTGGAACGCTGTCGACAGAGCAGTAACGGGGATGCTGTGCGCGCTGCAAAGGAAGTGGCGCGAAGACCAGAGAGCGCAGGACCGCGATCCGGGTAGGCATGATCCACCGCCGGGGACATGACTGAGTCGTCCGTAACGTGGCACCGGTTTTGGTCGTCAGAGCGCCGGTGAACCGGAAGTCTTCCACCAACCGGAATCGCCGGGCCGACTTTGGCACCATACTGGTCGGAATGAAAACATCGGTGTCGAGAGAACTTCCACCGTCGGGGACTTTCTCTGTCGGAGTAGGCTAGGTCCGTCCACCGCCGGGGACTAGACCGAGTAATCCGCGAAAAAGCACCGGAGCTTGGTCGTCGGGGCGCCTGTGAACCGGAAGCCAGTCTCCAACCGGAATCGCAGGACCGACCTTGGCACCAGCCTGGGAAGTATCGGGAACGGAAGAAGTTTCAGTGTCGGGGAACTCTTCGTCGGATAGGGTAGATCCACCGTCGGGGACTATCCGGGTCGTGTGCGAAAAGCTGGACGAAAAAGTGGAGTGGCACCGAAAGAGCACTGTTCGGAGCAAGTTAGCAGCATCTAGAATAACAAATTTGGTGTATGTTTGTACCAACTGTGTCGCTGAATGGCGATAGGTTAGGTACGAACACAAAAATGATTAGAATAACAAATTAAAATGCGAAGAAATGTGCATGAGCACAGAAGAAGGAGAGCGCATGAGCGCATTGCCCCCCCTGAAGCAGTTGCGTCAGTGGTACCAGGGGGATCGAGGCAAGTAGCAGAGTTTTTCCAATCGGTTTTCTCTGCTGAGGGTGGTAGGGAGGAAAAAAAAAAAAAAAAAAAAAAAAGACACACACACACACACACACACACACACACACACACACACACACACACACACACACACACACACACACACACACACACACACACACACACACACACACACACACACACACACACACACACACACACACACACACACACACACACACACACACACACACACACACACACACACACACACACACACACACACACACACACACACACACACACACACACACACACACACACACACACACACACACACACACACACACACACACAAAGAACTGTGCCAAGAAGCTGATGCCAACCCATGGGGTAACGCCTATCGAATCGTGGTGGCAAAGTTGAAGGGCCCGGCGACCCCCGCTGAAATGTGCCCGGAAAAGTTGAAGACGATCGTGGAAGGCCTTTTTCCGCACCATGATCCAACGCTGTGGCCGCCTACGCCATATGAGGACGAAGAAGATGAATCCAGAGGTTCACGGATCTCCAACGAAGAGCTAGTAATAGTTGCGAAGGGTCTGAAGGTGAAGAAAGCTCCTGGCCCGGATGGAATACCCAATGTAGTGCTGAAAACGGCGATACAGGCGTTCCCTGACATGTTCAGGATAGTATTGCAAAAATGCTTTGATGAAGGCAATTTTCCAGATAGATGGAAGATCCAGAAGTTGGTCTTACTGCCGAAACCGGGGAAGCAGCCAGGGGACCCAGCATCGTACAGACCCATATGTTTGTTGGATACCCTCGGGAAGCTATTGGAAAGGATAATCCTTAACAGGCTCACACATTGCACGGAGAGCGAGAATGGTCTATCGAGGAAGCAATTCGGGTTCCGAAAGGGAATCTCAACGGTGGATGCAATCCGGACAGTCGTGCATAGTGCAGAGAAGGCAGCCACGCAAAAGAGGAGAGGAAAACGGTTTTGCGCGGTAGTAACAATCGACGTGAAAAACGCTTTCAATAGTGCTAGCTGGGAGGCTATCGCCGTAGCACTACACAGGATGCGTGTTCCTAGTTACTTGTGCAGAATACTGAAAAGTTACTTCCAGAACAGAGTGCTGGTGTACGAAACGGAGTTGGGCCAAAAATCAACCACGATTACGGCAGGGGTGCCACAAGGTTCTATTCTAGGTCCTACGCTCTGGAACGCGATGTACGATGGAGTACTAACATTGCAGCTGCCCAGTGGAGTTGAAATCGTTGGATTCGCGGACGATGTCGTTCTTACGGTAACCGGCGAGACGCTAGAAGAGGTCGAGATGTTGACGGCGGAGGCGTTGGACACCGTTGAAGCGTGGATGACGGGAGCTAAACTACAGTTGGCTCATCATAAAACGGAAGTAGTGCTAGTGAGCAACCGGAAAGCCGTTCAATCAGTAAACATCAACGTCGGAGAATACGAAATTGCGTCGAAGCGTGCGCTGAAGCACCTGGGGGTGATGGTCGACGACCGTTTAAATTTTAACGCACACGTCGATTACGCCTGCGAAAGGGCGTCGAAGGCTGTCAACGCGATTGCTACGATTATGCCAAACGTCGGCGGACTGAGAAGCAGCAAGAGACGCCTTCTGGCTAGCGTTGCAACCTCAACCCTGAGATATGCAGTTCCGGCCTGGGCCGCAGCGCTGAAAACACAGTGTAACCGAGGGAAGCTGAACAGAGTGTTCCGACTAATGGCCATGCGGGTCGCAAGCGCCTATCGTACGATTTCATCGGAGGCAGTATGCGTTATCGCTGGGATGATGCCCATTTGCATTACCCTGGCCGAGGACGTGGAATGCTATCAGCGAAGGAATACAAGGAACGTGCGGAGCATCGCTAGAACGGATTCGTTGTCTAAGTGGCAGCAAGAGTGGGACAATGCGGGAAATGGAAGGTGGACCCATCGGCTCATCCCGAATGTATCTGAGTGGGTGAACAGGAAGCATGGAGAGGTGAACTTTCATCTGACGCAGTTCCTGTCCGGGCACGGCTGCTTTCGGAAATATCTGCATCGGTTTGGTCACGCACCTTCGCCTCTCTGTCCAGAGTGCGGAAACGAAGAAGAGACACCAGAACACGTCGTCTTCGAATGTCCCAGATTCGACGAAGCGCGCAGGGATTTGCCTGGTATGACAGCTGACAATGTCGTCCGCGAAATGTGCCGCGAAGAAGAGAAATGGAACGCTGTCGACCGCGTAGTAAGGCGAATACTGTCCGAGCTGCAAAGGAAATGGCGTGAAGACCAGAGGATCTCTGACCGCGATCGGAGTAGGCTTGATCCACCGTCGGGGACAAGACCGAGTAGACCGTGACGTAGTACTGGTTTGTGGTCGTCGGGGCGCCAGTGAACCGGAAGCCAACCTCCAACCGGAATCGCTGGGTCGACCTCGGCACCTGGCCGGTCGTGATTGAACTGCGCGTTCGGGAGAACTTCCGTCGCCGGGGATTTTCTCCGTCGGAGTAGGCTAGGTCCACCGCCGGGGACTAGACAGAGTAGGCCGTGAAAAGCACCGGGGAACGGTCGTTGGGGCGCCTTTGAACCGGAAGCCAGTCTCCAACCGGAATCTCAGGACTGACCTTGACGCCGACCCGGGAAGATCGGTTCGGAAGAACTTCCATCGCCGGGGAACTCTTCGTCGGAGTAGGATGGGTCCACCGCCGGGGGCTATCCGAGTAGCGAGCGACCGTGGTGAACTGATAGTTTTGGACTAACAGGAGCCGAAGTAAATCGCTTAATGGCGAAAAAACGTAGAAGATTAACAAATTGTAATGTGCACTGACTGGAGTTGAAGTGTCGCTGAATGGCGACAAAAGTAGGAAAATAACAAATTCACTAACATGAGCTAAATGGCTCAGCACGACGCATGTTGCACGCTGATCGGTGAAACGCTAGAAATTAAACAAATTAATAGCAAGAGCTAAATGGCTCAGCATGAAGGTAGCGAAAGAGCTTAGGAAAGTAGAACAACAAAAGCGTAGAATAACAAATTGGTGATGGTGCACAAGGCACAAAACGCCTCCCCTCCGAAGAAATACTGCATGGTGGTACCGGAGGGGAATTTAAGGTGGAGGTGAACTAGGAGAGTGTTTTTAGTGGGTAGGCGCACATTCGAATCCCACACAGCGTCTTTAGAAGATTTTTGGACTCCTAGAATAAATAAAAAAAAAAAAAAAAAAAAAAACACACACACACACACACACACACACACATCGGGGCAGCAGGGACAGGAGTCCAGGGGCTTGACGAACCACCCCCCCCCCCCCCTCACGGCCATCTGCGATTCGGGTGGGAGCTTGGGAACCATTTCCGAAGCAAAAACCATTCACACATCCGTGTGGATTACCACCTTTGGCTCTTCCTTCGGGGAGTGACCGAGCTTCTGGTCTCCTGATAGCTCAAGCGGAGGATGCCTAGGATGTGGTGGGGGTTCAACAGTGTGCTCTGTTGGATCTCCATTAAAAAGCCACACATCTGCAAGCAACTCCGTACAAGCGACCTGGTACCGCTTCCAAAGTGCCTTAGCCCAAACACCCGGAGTGCTAATCGGCACATCAGGATATATGCCAGTAACATACTGATTATGGCATACTGGTCAACGCAACGGACATGTTAAGGAATTCGGATCGGATGGCGACGATGGGCTGGTATTCGTGCTATTTTACTCCCCGAGTAAAGAAGGGTGACACCAACTTGAAACGGCGAGTGGGCTAATGGTGCGTCTGCCTCCGTCCCGGTAAAACCTTGGCAGGCCTCCGGATACGTTCATCATCTGTACATCAACTTTGATGCGTACTAGGCGCGGATGTAACATTCCCGACTAACGCTGATCTGGCTCTGGACACGGATCGCATGAAGGAACGTGTTCAACCCTCGCTTGGCGTCCCTGTTTCATAGACAACCAAGAGATCATGAAAGCGACTAGATTCAGTGGATGGAGATAGCGGTGCGGAGGGGGGACCCTGAAGAATGGAAGATTATACAACGAACAACGAAGCAGGAGCGGCAAATCCGTTTGCCAGGACTGGGTTTGTGAGGACACCACCATCGCAAACCCAACCAGTGCAAGGGCAAGAGAAGGAGCACCAACAGATGCAGTAGCAGCAACAGCAGCAGCAACAACAGCAGCAGCAGTACAGCGCTTGGTCGAGAGGACCAAAACTACCAAGGGTAGTTGCAGCAAAAAAAGCTGATAGATGAGCTGCACGAGTACGTCGATAAAAGAAGTAACGTAAACAAGGACATCAAAGCGTTGGTGATTAAGATCCAGTGGACTCTTGGATCGGCAGTAAAGGAGTGGACCAGTATGGCTCAGAGAGCTGAATCGGCTGAAAAGGAGTTAGCAATCGTGGCGAACCGAACGTCAGAAGCGCGAAGGGTAGAAACCATCACAACTGCGGAGGAAGTCAGTGTCGTGGGAAGTATCCCCCATAGGATGCAAACTACGCCCTTCTTCACGCCGAAGAGGCCAAGGGCCAGGAGATGTTAGACCGGGCGGCTCCAAGAAACATAAGGACGCCCCCGTTACCGGTGCTCATTCACCAGCGGAGAATGTTGTAGCAGCAGGCAGCCATACCTCATGGCAAGTCGTCGGCAAAAGGAAAGGGAAATCGGGTAGTAAAAGCAGGTCCGAAGAACGAAAGTTCAAAGAAACAAAGGCGAAGCTCTTATCGTTAATGCGAGTGACGACTCGTATGCGGAAGTTCTACGCACCATGCGGACGAATCCGGATCTTAAAGAACTAGGGGAAAACGTGCAGAAAATCAGACGCACCCGTGATGGGGAAATGATCCTTGAATTAAAAAGGGATTTAAAAGCCAACAGCTCGTCCTACAAAGAGCTTACCGAGAAGGCAATGGGTGGCAAGGTCGAAGTCAGAGCCCTGTGCCCGGAAGCAATCCTCCAATGCAAAGACTTGGACGAGTTCACATCGGAGGATGAAGTTGGTTTTGCCATGAAGGAGCAGTGTGAACTAGGAGAAGTCCAGATGTCCATCCGCATAAGAAACGGGCCCTCTGGCGCGAAGGTGGCATCGGTTAAACTACCGATCGAAGCAGCCAACAAGGCACTAAGAGTTGGCAAGATCAAAGTGGGCTGGTGTGTGTGCCCGCTGAGTATATCTCAGCAACCGGAAGTGTGCTACAAATGTCAAGAGTACGGCCACCTGGCACGAAGTTGCAAAGGGCCGGACAGAAGCAAACTATGTAGAAGGTGCGGAGAGGAAGGCCACAAGGCTCAAGATTGTAGTAAGCCCCCGAAATGCCTAATCTGTGCTAATACGGAGAACAGCAATCACCCGACAGGTGGCCGAAGATGCCCGGCCTTCAAGCAAGCGAGTGGAACTAAGTCCCAGTGGAGGTAGTTCAAGTCAACCTCAACCAACCTCAGCACTGCTTTTGCTGCGACAAGCCGTTGTAGAACAAAAGTGTGATGTTGCTATTATTTCGGAGCCATACCGAATTCCCCCCCGAAGATGGAAACTGGACAGCAGATAGGGCGAAAACAGTAGCAGTCTGGTTTTGTGGTTGTGAAAATCAATGGAATCTTCATATGTAGCTGCTATGCACCCCCAAGATGGACGATAGAGCGGTTTAACCAAATGCTGGACAAAATAACGGAGGAGCTAATCGATCGAAGACCAGTCGTGATTGCCGGCGACTTCAACGCTTGGGCGGTCGAATGGGGCAGCCGTCTCACAACCCCAAGGGGAAGCAGTCTACTAGAGGCTCTGGCTAAGCTAGACATAGACATAGCCAACGTTGGTAGCACCAGTACGTATCGCAGGGAAGGTAGGCAGTCTATCATCGACGTCACCTTTTGTAGCCCTGTGCTGATGAGAGCAATAAACTGGAGAGTGAGCACCCACAGCGACCATCAAGCCATCCGGTACCATATTGGAGGCAGGACTCGGCTGGAGACAAGTGGACAAGTGGGACAAGTTGGAAATTTCGGATGGAGCTGCTATTAGTTAAAGATGAATTACATGAGGTGGTGATGCAGCAAAAGCCAACTGTAATTCCCTCTGGTTGGATGGCAAAAGATGGAAAGGCGCGAGCAACAATCGGTTTGGCTTTGGACAACGACCAGCTGTGCCATGTTATGGGTGCATCCACGGCGTATGAGATGTGGGAAGCGTTGAAAAACTACCACGAGCGAGGTTCACTCACGAACTAGATATATGTTTTCCGTAAGCTTTGTTCGCTGGAGGAAGGCGGTAATATGGCAGAATATTTGATGAGTGTGGCTGAGTTGGTGCATCGTTTAATTGCTCTGGGTGAAGGACTGCAGGAGCACTGGATCGTGGCCATCATTTTATCGAGCCTACCAAGTAGCTATGATGCACTCATCACTGCGCTGGAAAGCCGCCCGGTGGAGGAGCTCAAACAGGATTACGTGAAGGGAAAGCTGCTTGACGAGTGGAAACGGAAGTGTAAAAATGTGGATCCCGAAACGGCGTTAAAAGTTTCATCCCATGGCCGTAATAAGTGTCGTGCGAGGTTTCGTGTGTCCGGGGCGCCAAGTGACAGCAACGGTAACAACGACAGGAAGAAGAAATGCTACTGCTGCTGCAAGAAATTGGGACATTTTTGGCGAAATTGTCCCAAACTGAATGTAAGGACGAGGACGACGACGACGACGAAGAAGAAGAAGCTAAAGTTTCATCGGTGCAATCAAAGAGGCGGCAGCAGACTCACGACGACCGAAATATTTGTTTTCCTGCTACTGCAGGTGGAAAACGTAGAGAAGTGGAATCAGCAGTAGATTGGTGTTTGGACTCCGGTTGTTTGATGCATTTAACTGGAAAAGCAGAACTTCTAAAAGGTTTAGTCTCTTGTAAAAGAAAAATTGTTTTGGCAGATGGAAGAGAGATTTTTGCAAGAGGAATTGGTACAGGAAAATTGACGGTAAATAGAGAGAACGGTAAACAAGTGATTCCGATTAAAAATGTGTTGTTTGTGCCAGGACTGATTGGTAATTTGTTGTCTGTTAGTTGTATCATTGAGAAAGGGTTCAGTGTGAGCTTCAAAACAGAAGAGTGTGTGATTATGAAGGAAAACGATGTAATAGCGATAGGCAAGAAGAACAAAGGGTTGTAAGTTGTACAATGAAATGGAGTCTTACGAAGTGCGGGGTGATTATCCAGATTGATGTAGTATGTGGAATGGAGGAGTATTAAAGCCGGAGGAGGATTAGAAGCAAAGCAAGATTAGTAAGGTTCACAATAAAAATTGTTGTATTTGATGTTAATAATGAAAGAGAATAGTCAATGTTCGCTCCCCATAAATAGTTTGAAGAAATACTGGCAGCACTGCCGCTGACGAACCAAACAAGATCGGCACTTGTGTTGTTGTTTTTATGCATTTTCTTTTAGTCATAAGTCAACTGTTTCTGTAGAAACAACGAATACAATGTTCTGTGATCCGTAGAAGTATTCCGTATGTTTCATTTGCGATCGTGTAATTTGACCAAATATCGGAGGTCGGCCAACACAGGTGCCCGGAAAAGATGAAAATCATCATCGAGGCACTGTTTCCAACGCTCGAGCCGATAATCTGGCCGCCCACACCGTACGTCAATCAGGAAAGCTACGTCGAAGAGATCAGGGTAACTAAGGAAGAGTTGACCGCGGTAGCGAATGCCTTGCCAACCGAGAGAGCCCCAGGCCCGGATGAAATATCAAACGTGGCCCTAAAAGCAGCTATCCACGAGAACCCGGATATGTTCAGCAGCACATTACAAAAGTGTATACAGGAGGGCAGTTTCCCTGACATGTTCAATAGCCAAAGGACTAACAGTGAAGAAAGCCCCTGGTCCAGATGGTATCCCCAACATGGCATTGAAAGCGGCGATCGAAGCGTTTCCGGACATGTTCAGGATAACGATACAGAAATGTCTGGTGGATAGCTACTTCCCAGACATTTGGAAGATCCAGAAGCTGGTGTTGCTGCCAAAGCCTGGCAAGCCGCCAGGAGACCCAGCATCGTATCGACCGATATGCCTGCTGGATACGCTTGGCAAACTCCTGGAGAAAATCATCCTGAACAGGCTGATAAAGTGTACGGAATGCGAGAGCGGACTGTCTAATAGGCAGTTCGGGTTTCGGAAAGGGAAGTAGACTGTGGATGCAATCCGGACAGTCATTGCGAATGCGGAGAAAGCCTCAAAGCAGAAGAGAAAAGGTAATCATTACTGCGCCGTGGTAGCTATAGACGTGAAGAACGCATTCAATAGCGCCAGCTGGGAAGCCATCGCCACTGCACTACACAACATGAGGGTCCCTGACTATCTGTGCAAGGTTCTGAAAAGCTACTTCCAGAATCGAGTCTTGGTCTACGAGACAAACCAGGGTCAGAGATCGGTTAGAGTCACGGCGGGTGTGCCACAGGGCTCCATACTCGGCCCAACGTTGTGGAATATTATGTATGACGGAGTGTTAAGACTTGAACTACCCGGAGGAGTCGAGATCGTCGGTTTCGCGGATGACGTCGTCCTTTCGATAACCGGTGAGACCCTGGAAGAAGTAGAGATGCTGACGGCGGAGACGATCGGTTCCATCGAGGCCTGGATGAATGAAGTAAAGCTGCGGTTGGCTCACCATAAGACAGAGGTAGTTTTTTTTTTTTTAATTTCTTTGTGTTCGCGCCAGCGCGAAGGAATAGCACGAATGTTTTTGCCATCAATTTCCCTACCACACTCCACGCCGTTCAACTGCCCATTCAACAACAACGTGAACGAGCATGCACGAAAGGATCAACAAACCAACCGCTCATCCATCTACAGCGTAATCGTATCTGCCATCAGCCGACGACGCCCGAGCCAATCAGCATCTTGATGCAAGGAATTTTCCTCCATCTCCAAAGCCGTCACCTCTATGCATCCATCTCCTTCCATCTCATTGAGTGTGATGAGTGCGCTCAACGCCGCCACCGAAGAAGAGTCAACATTCAACCATCGACCGACGTGTACGAACCAATCCGAAACAACCGAAATATAGTACAGTAGTTTAGTTAAGTAGTGAAATGCCGTCTTTTTCTTGTACCAGTGCAAACCCAAGTTATACAGTCCACAATCCAATAGAGTTAACGGTCCCGAATTCGTCCACCCCGCAAAATCCCCGTTCCACGACGGAACATATGGTCCTAACGAACCGGATCGAATCAGTGCCGCGAGAAGTTGCAGCCGTAGCTGTGTTGTCGTCCATCAGCCGATGGGACAACGCCGTCCAATTGCTATCGCCGAGACAGTATTCCTGCCGAGGGAAATGCTGTCATTCCCGCTCCAGTAGCTCGACCCGAACCACAGACAAACCGACTTTTCCGTGGCCTTCATTGGCGAAGAAAAAGTGGTGCTTTTCTGAAATGTGAAGTGATGTGCTAGTCCGAAACGAAATCAAACCCGAAAGTGAGTCGCGCGCGTGTGAGGTGGCTTCCACTACGAAAAATGGCCGATATTGCACGATTATTCGCCAAACGCAACCTCGTGAAAGAGGAACTAAAGAAGCTAAAGAGGAAGATTTGCGAAGATGGTGTTCTTCAACCGAGTTTAGCACGAAGAATGTTTTACGAACAGGCACTCCAATGCCACTACAAGGAATATCGACGAGTGTGTTTCGAGCTTTTGTCCACACTTCCACCCGAGAGGCACGATGAGCTCGACAAGGATGCCTCGCATTTTGAGGATATTCACGCGGATGCATATGTACTGGTGGAAAAGTTGTTCCATTCCTTCCCGTCTACCGGTAACATGCATCAAAACGACAGAATGCCATCATCCAGCTGCTTCACTGCGACGACTGCGCCACGGTGGCGTACCCCTCCGATCCGAAGCCGAATAACGACACCAACGACGGAACATCCCGTTCCGATTTCCGCTGTGAACGAAACGCCACGCACGTCATTTCCGAACAAAATCAAGGTTAGTACGATTTTCGCAGACCCAATCCAGAACAAGAAGCCGCTACACGATGAAGATTCCGCCAAGAACACGACTCCTCCGACGAGCCAGAAGGATTCACGTGTCGGAAACGAGCCGACCGAGTTTGTCAACAGCAAGACCGAAGACTCGAAGACGATGACGATCCCGATGCCAACCGGACTCGGTCCGGTACTGATGCCGTTTCGCCCACCTCCTGGATTCCATCCGACGCCTGAACGGAACCCGATGCCAACCGGAATGCCTCCGGTGTCCCAGTGCCCGATCGGTGCCTCTCCGGTACCACAGCCGCTCCAGACTACGACCGGTTCTCAACCGGTATCCCAGCCACCCTCATCAACGACCGGTTCCCTGTCGGTATTTCATTCGCTCCAGTCCAAGTCCGACACTCATTCCGACATGGAAGCAGTCCCGATGCGTGACCGGATCTTGTCCGGTGCTCCAGATCCCGTACGTGGCCAAATCCGTTCCGACGCCGAAGCTTCCAACCGCGATGACCGGATTTCGTCCGGTGCAAGACCAGTACCCGTGTGCTGTCGAATCACATCCGAAGCGTCCCGATGTAGCCGGACTTCCTCCGGTATCGATGCCGTTCCTGTCAACAGCCGAAGCTTCACCGGTAACTATGCCAGCCCTGATCTCCATCGGTGCCAGCCCGGTGAAGAAGTCAGCCATTACGCCCGTCGATGCTCGTTCGGCGACCAAGCCGACCACGATGTCCGCCGGTTCCCCTCCGGTGGTCAAGATTATCTCGCCGTCCACTGGAGCCAGCCAGTGGGCAATCCCGCCACGATGGCCGTCGGTTCTCGTCCGATGGTCAAGCTGACCCTGATCCCGATGTCCACTGGAACCAGTTCAGTGGGCAGTTCCGCCCTGAGGTTCACCGATGCCTGTTCGGTGATCAATTACGCCCCCGTGTCCACCAGTTCCCCTCCGGTGGTCAAGACGATCTCGCCGTCCACTGGAGCCAGTCCAGTGGGTAGTTCCGCCCCGACGGCCGTCGGTTCTCGTCCGATGGTTAAGCCGACCCCGATGTCTGCTGGAAACAGTCCAGTGGGCAATTCCGTCCAGAGGTCCACCGGTGCAAGTCCGGTGGTCGAGCCGATCCTGATGTCCACTGGAAACGATTCAGTGGGCAACTACGCCCTGAGGTCCACCGATACCCGTTCGGTGTTCAACTACGCCAAGATGCCCGTCAGTTCCAGCCCGATGGTCATGTCGATCCTGACGTCCACCGGTGCTCATCCGATGGTCGATTCCGTCCCGATGTCTGTCGGTCCCTTTCCGGCAGCCAAACCGACCTTGACGCATATCGAAGCCAACCCGCCAAGCCAAAAGTCCACTAGAACGAGTTCAGTGGTGAAGCCGACCGTGATACCCACCGAAGCCAATCCGGAAGCAAAACCCTTCGACGATTCAGCCGGTTTACGTCCGGTAGCCAAGCCATCCCCGAAGTCCACTGGTCTCCATCCGGTGATCCAGTCAAACCCGACGTTATCCAGCACTGTTGCAGTGAACCTGCCGGCCCCAACAATGAAGATCAACGAGACAAATCGAACGAAGAAGCGAACCCCACCGATAGCCGGAACCCGTCCGGCACGCAATCGAGTCCAGAGCAGGACACATCAAGTGCAAACCCCGAAGACAACAGAAATCCGCCCTGCAGCAAGTTGTGCCCTCATGCCCTTTGGAATCCGTCCGATCACGAAAACTTCAACGAGGAAGCAATGGATCGTGGTGGCCCTGAAGTTCGATCAACCACTACTGGATCCGCCGCCGGTCATCACGACTGGTGCTTTCGAACAGCTCCATTCCGGCATGCGGCCGAGGAAACCACCTGACGAACCTCCGAACCAAACTCGACCCAGCGAAGCCATCGTGGAGCGCGTGTCCCAACCGCGTCCACCCAACAGTCCAATCAGAGACGATCAAGCACTACAGTTCACGATAGTTCCTCATTTCCTGGCCGGGGAGTATGTTCGCGCCAGCGCGAAGGAATAGCACGAATGTTTTTGCCATCAATTTCCCTACCACACTCCACGCCGTTCAACTGCCCATTCAACAACAACGTGAACGAGCATGCACGAAAGGATCAACAAACCAACCGCCCATCCATCTACAGCGTAATCGTATCTGCCATCAGCCGACGACGCCCGAGCCAATCAGCATCTTGATGCAAGGAATTTTCCTCCATCTCCAAAGCCGTCACCTCTATGCATCCATCTCCTTCCATCTCATTGAGTGTGATGAGTGCGCTCAACGCCGCCACCGAAGAAGAGTCAACATTCAACCATCGACCGACGTGTACGAACCAATCCGAAACAACCGAAATATAGTACAGTAGTTTAGTTAAGTAGTGAAATACCGTCTTTTTCTTGTACCAGTGCAAACCCAAGTTATACAGTCCACAATCCAATCGAGTTAACGGTCCGAATTCGTCCACCCCGCAAAATCCCCGTTCCACGACGGAACACTTTGTATTTGTGAATTTTAACTTATTGCTACACAGACAGAGGTAGTGCTAGTCAGCAACTGTAAAGCAGTTCAACGGGCCGAAATTAACGTCGGCGGACAGGTTATCCCGTCAAGGCGTGCGTTAAAACACCTGGGCGTGATGGTGGACGACCAATTGAATTTCAATTGCCACGTCGACTATGCCTGTGAGAAGGCAGCGAAAGTTGTCAATGCTGTATCCAGGATTATGCCGAACATCGGTGGACCGAGCAGCAGCAGCAGACGTCTTCTGGCGGGAGTATCCTCTTCGATACTTAGATACGGAGTTCCGGCCTGGGCTACAGCGCTGAAACTGAAGCGGAATCGAACAAAACTTTCGAGCACGTTCCGGCTCATGGCTATTCGTGTGGCGAGCGCGTACAGGATGATATCGTCGGAAGCAGTCTGCATTATCGCCGGGATGGTTCCCATACACATCACCCTGGCAGAGGATGTAGAGTGTTACCGGAGAAGAGGCACTGCAAACGTGAGGAAGACAATCAGAGCGGACTCGTTGGCTAAGTGGCAGCAAGAGTGGAATGACGCGGAGAAGGGTAGATGGACCTACCGGCTTATCCCAGATGTGTCGGTATGGATGTCCAGAAAACACGGAGATGTAAACTTCTACCTAACACAGTTCTTGTCAGGTCATGGATGCTTCAGACAGTATTTGTATCGATTCGGCCATGCGGAGTCCCCATTCTGTCTGACATGCCCAAACAACGAGGAGACACCGGAGCACGTGATATTCGACTGTCCGCGATTTGAAGAAGTACGTGGTGACATGCTAGCGAGCGCTGCTGGAAATCTGAGTCCCAACAACGTAGTAGAGATAATGTGTCAGGACGAAACCGTATGGAATGCGGTGAACAGAGCGGTCACGCGGATCATGTCAGCTCTCCAGCGGAGATGGCGCGAAGATCAAAGAGTATTGGGTCGCGATCGGAGTAGGCTCGATCCACCGCCGGGGACTTGACCGAGTCGTTCGTTGCGTAGTACCGGTTATAGGTCGTCGGGGCGCCGGTGAACCGGAAGTCTACCACCAACCGGAATCTCCGGGCCGACTTCGGCACCTTACTGGTCGGGTTGAAAACATCGGTGTCGAGAGAACTTCCACCGTCGGGGTATTTCTCTGTCGGAGTAGGCTAGGTCCGTCCACCGCCGGGGACTAGACCGAGTAGACCACGAAAAAGCACCGGTGCTTGGTCGTCAGGGCGCCTGTGAACTGGAAGCCAGTCTCCAACCCGAATCTCAGAACCGACCTTGGCACCAGCCTGGGAAGTATCGGTAACGGAAGAAGTTTCAGTGTCGGGGAACTCTTCGTTGGATAGGGTAGATCCTCCGTCGGGGACTATCCAAGTCGTGCGCGAAAAGCCGGAGTGCTAAATGGCACACGGACGGCATTAGAATAACAAATTTGATGTATGTTTGTACCAACTGTGTCGCTGAATGGCGATAGGTTAGGTACGAACACTAAAAAGATTAGAATAACAAATTTAGAAGCGACAAAATGTGCATTAGCACAGAAGAAGAAGAGCGCATGAGCGCATCGCCCCCCCTGAAGCAGTCGCATCAGTGGTACCAGGGGGATCGAGGCGACAAGGTGTAGCAGAGTTTTTCCAATCGGTTTTCTCTGCTCGGGAGGTCGGGAGGAAAAAAAAACAAACGCACACACACACACACACACACACACACACACACACACACACACACACACACACACACACACACACACACACACACACACACACACACACACACACACACACACACACACACACACACACACACACACACACACACACACACACACACACACACACACACACACACACACACACACACACATAAGGGCAGCAGGGACAGGAGTCCAGGGGCTTGACGAACCCCCCCTTCTGCGAGTCGGGTGGCAGCTTGGGAATTCTTCCTAAGTGAAAATCGTTCACACATCCGTGTGGTTTACCACCTCTGGCTCTTCCTTCGGGGAGTGACTGAGCTTCTGGTTTCCAGATAGCTCAAGCAGAGGATGCCTAGGATGTGGCGGGGTTTCAACAGTGGGCTCTGTTGGATCTCCATAAAAAGCCACACATCCGCAAGCAACTCTGTACAAGCGACCTTGTACCGCTTCCAAAGTGCCTTAGCCCAAATACTCGGAGTGCCAACCGGCACATTAGGATCGATGCCAGTAACATCCTGATTATGGCATACTGGTCAACGCAAACGACAACGGACTACGGATTACGGATAGGATGACGACGATGAGCTGACATTCGTGCCATTCTGCTCCCTGAGTAAGGAAGGGTGACACCTACTTGAAACGGCGAGCGGGCTAATGGTAACCTTGGCAGGCCTCCGGATACGTTCTTCATCTGTCCATCATTTTTGATGGGTACTAGGCTCGGATGTAACACTCCCGACTTGCGCTGATCTGGCTCTGGACACGGACCCCATGAAGGTACGTGTTCAACCCTCGCTTGGCCTCCATGATTCATAGACAACCAAGAGATCACGAAAGCGACTACGTACAGCAGGTGGAGATAGCGGCTCGGAGGGGGGACCCAATAGAATGGAGACATCACATTTTACCGAAGTAGTTGGAGAGAACGCGGACGCGTTCAGAAGAAGTGGAATGATGCAGCGATCACCAGTGACGCCGCTGGAAACTGCTGCGAGAACGAGTAGTAGCGCGATACGGAGCGAGCCTCAAGGAAGCCAACGGGAGCTAGCATTCCTGAATCAGCGAGTGCTTACACCGAACTCGAACAGCGGCACAGCTCAAGAGTCGAGCTTGTTCGAAGTGAGGAGAAGGGTGAACAAGTTGTACGAGTTTGTCAAAGACAAGCACAACGTTCACCTGAAGATCAAGCAACTAGTGACGAGCATCAAGTCTGCCGTTACAGTTGCGGAACGCGATCAGAAGGCGCTCAAGCTGAGAGTGGAAACAGCCGAGAAGTCTCTGGCGGAAGCCACGGATAGACCTACGGCTGAAAACATGGAGACGCCGAGGAGATACCGGAGTACTCGCTCAGAGAAACGAGGCAGGGACACGCCAGGAGAAGAGGAAGTCCCGAAGAAACAGAGAAGCGAACGGGAGCGTGCCAGCAATCGGAGTGATGATGGATGGCGCACTGTGGAGAACCAGCAGGCGAAGAAGAAGAAAAAGCGAAAGGAAAAAGAAGATAAGAAGAAGGAAGAAAAGAAGAAGGAACAGAAGAAGAAAGAAAGGAAGGTAGAGGAAGATAGAGCCCAGAAACAGAAGACGGCCAGCGTATTGGTGGAACGCGACGATCAGTACCCTCCGTGCTGCTTGCCTCCGTGCTAGGAGACGTTTCCAGAGGGCCAGAAATGAAGCTGAGAGAGAAGCAAGGCGAACCGTTTTTCGGGGAGCTCGAGCCGCTCTTAAACGCGAGATAAGGCTGAGTAAGTCGAACTGCTACAAAGAGTTGTGTCGAGAAGCCGACGCCAACCCCTGGGGCAACGCGTACCGAATCGTGGTATCGAAGCTCAAAGGTCCAGCAGTAACCGTGGAAATGTGCCCGGACAAACTAAGGAGGATCGTGGAAGGTCTTTTTCCGCATCATGGCCCAACGTTTTGGCCGCCCACACCATACGCAGAGAATGCAGAAGAACCCAACGAAGGTGCTCGGATATCCAATGCAGAGTTGCTGGTAATTGCGAAGAGGCTCAAGATCGGGAAAGCTCCCGGTCCGGATGGGATCCCGAACGTAGCAGTTAAAACGGCGATATTGGCGTTTCCGGACATAATCAGGATGGTGCTCCAAAAATGCCTGGATGAAGGCTACTTCCCAGACGGTTGGAAGGTTCAAAAGTTGGTGCTTCTACCGAAACCAGGAAAGCCGCCGGGGGACCCAGGATCGTATAGACCGATCTGCCTGCTGGATACCCTAGGAAAACTGTTAGAGAAGGTCATCCTTAACAGGTTGACAGTGTGCTGTGCATCTTCCCGCATAATCAATTACATCCCATAAATACGTACAGTAACTACCAAATCATATACAATTCAATTAGTAAGCATCAATGCTGTTTCCACTGTGCTATCTGCACACAGTAAGAATGGTCAGGAATGCATGTGCGGTCCGAGCGTTCTGACCCGACGCGCGGACACCTGTTTTGCTGACTCGTATTACGAGTGTAGTGGCCCCACAGGGCAGGGTACAATCAGAAGAGTCAAATAACCAAAACATTGGGTTCGATAGGTACATCGCCGAAATTTATATTGTCAGCTTTCTGTCCCAGGCGTCTAGTTAATTCTTTCTCTTTTTTACACATTGAACCATGAACAAGCATATGATAACCATTACAACTTTGTAAGCTATAAAAACCGAACCTTTTGAGAAATACAGCAATCTTTGCCCAACCTTGAAGGGGTTTCAATGTGCTCTGTTATTACTGATACCACATACCGAACTCCCTTCTTGATCTAGTGCCATGGTCCGTGCCATGTGCCACTAGGCAAGGAAGTAAGTCTTCCGCGTCGGATATATCGTTATCAGAGTCCTGTGATGGACTCTCCTCGCGAGTGATAAAGTGTTTCCGCAAAGCTATACGGTGAACCTGTGAGTGATAAAGTGTTCCAGCAGGCTATACGGGGAACCTGTGAGATGGCGACCGGACTTTTCCGAACCAACAGTTGAAAATAAATGCAGCTGAAGATAAGTGCAAAAAAAACACACACATGATGGAAAAAGTGATTGATATGTTAGTATAGGAAAAGTGACAATGGGTACAGAACAATCAAAGGCTCATGTAGAGCATAACGGTGATCAACATGTGGAAATCATTAACATGCAAGGTGATCATTCCGAGAAAATTGATAAAGTGATAGTTATGCTTTGGTTACTATGTGCGATGATCGGGCTTCAATTATCAATAACGTTAATCAGTGAGGTTAACAAATATTTAAATAAAAAGGCACTGAAAAAGGCTAAATCATTGGTGGAATTATCTAAAGTGTAAATCAGTGCAAACAGAAGACGTGTTTATCCATCAATTAGAAGAGTGTTTTCCATAAACTCGACAAATAGTGCAAAAGTGTATCCAAAACAAGAGAACAATGGAAACTTGGGAGGAAATAAACCACCAGGTTGAAGCACAAGTGAAGGCCATACGATTTATGGGGAAAAATGGCAGTGAACTATACAAAATATTAAACAATACCAAAGAACGAGATGTATCCAAAATCAAATGGAAACCAAGTGGAGGAATTAGTGTTGAAAGCTGGTGGGCATCTACGGACGCATTAATTGATGCTGAAATTGAAAACCAGAAAAAACGTGAAAAAAAGTGATAATAAATAGACAATATGGACGAAATAAGGAATATCGTGCAGACACTTAGAAGAAGCCTAACAGATAGGAACAGTGAAAGTGTGATAATAAAAACTGAACTCGGAGAACACTTTTTGAATATTCTTCAAAAGGAAGGATTTATAAAAGTGCAGAGAAACAATGAGAAAACTGAACTATATCCACTAGTGCTAAGTGATCTTTACATTGTGGACCGAGTGACAATACGGGCACGTGAAATCTTACACTACGCAAGCGAAGAGTTGCCAACGATTACCGGCATTGTGATAGTGTCCACAAATCGTGGAATAATGACGCACATTAGTGCAGAGGAGCAAAATCTGGGAGGGCGAGTAATTGCCCATGTTTACTAATTTGTTTGTCGAATAAACTGAAAGGGTTGCTACCTCGCCCACATAAGAGGTAAACAGTGCAAAGACAAAACAAAAGAAGAAAGGAGAAAAAGCTGAAAGCGGTATTTTGGAACTAGCAGTTTGGGTGAAACCGACGAATCAATGCAATGCGGCGTTTCCTGGCGTGCCTGATGGTGTTAGCAGTTACGTTACTGGTGGGATACCAGTTGTTCCTGACGCTAAAGGAGGAATTTACCAGTATAATAATTCTGCGGTAAGCAACAAATATTTTGTAGAGAACAAGTTATCTTAAAAATATTATATAGATACCTAAGCATATTGTACAATTCTATGGCAGTCTTTCAATTTTTTTGTGAATCAAATTGTAATTTCTCGTGAGTAAACAAATGAAATCAATGAATATGAATATAGAACACTAAAATATGAATATTGTTGAACTCGAGGAAAAATTTAAAGAATTATTGACTTTAGAAGCGAATTTAAAAAAATCTATCAATAAAACATTTTTATACAAAACACTGATAGAGAAGCAAGCTTCATGCAATCAATTATATACCTATGTACAAACAGCATTAATCGAATTAGAGGATATCCTATCAGAAGCTAAATTAATATATTTTGAAAAGGCTTCCAGAAATGCATGGGTACACATCCATGAAATTCTAAAAAACAAATTAGCACACACTAAACGTACTATTCCTTTTAAAGTATTGGTGAACACCATCATTATATTAAAAAGGTGTTCAAAAACAACTCCTGAAAATTTACAGGAAGGCCGAGAAACAATGGCAGCCGAAGTGATTAAATTAGCGTCGTCCCTCATACCTCAATACGATGGCAATGGCGAAAGATTAAGTAACATAATTGCTGCTCTTACAGCATTAAAAACGGCAGTTACACAAGCAACTGAACCAATTGCGGTACAAATTGTGCTGTCAAAATTAGAGAAAAAGGCTAGGTCAGCAGTAGGAGACACTCCAGCCAATATTGATGCCATAATAAATAGTCTGAAACAAAAATGCAAGTATCACATCTCAGCTGATGTGGTCTTGGCAAAATTGAACGCTACTCGTCAAAGCGGAACGTTAAATAAATTTTCTTCTGAAATAGAAGAACTCACCAGTCAATTGGAAACTGCATACATTAATGATGCAATTCCAATAGACACAGCAACAAAAATGGCCAACAAAGCAGGAATCAAGGCTCTAGCAAATGGTCTCAAAAATGGGAGTGCCCAATTGATAATAAAATCAGGGACATTTGAGACTCTAAATGATGCAATAGGACGGGCTGCAGAAAATGACAATGATGCAGTCCCACCTGCAAATGTACTCTATTTTAACAATAAGTACAAATCAAATTTTAGAGGAAACGGACCTCCATTCAAAAACAACTCTTATAGAGGAAACCATCGTCAAGGTCAGGGATGGAGAAACAATCATAACCCCCCTTGGCGACAACACAACAATTCAAATGGACGTAACTCCAACTGGAGAAACCATGGCAACAATAACAATTACAGAAATAATGACCGTCGTCAAGAAAGGTCATATAACAATCACGATAACAGGAACGGATCTGGAAGAGGTAGAATTTATAACGCGTCATCTGAGACAAATAACTCTGAGCAAAGAGGAGACGATAGAAACGACCGTCAAGAAAACCGACAGTCTGATTTTTTAGAGAGAAGGGATCGGGTAGACCGATCCTCTCAATAAATTTAAAAGCATCAAATTTTGTTTGCATAGAAACTTCAATGTCTGTGGGAAAAATAACATTAATAATAGATAGCGGAGCGGATACATCATTATTCAAAATCAACAAAGTAAACCCCGATAAATTAATAAATACATCAAGAAAAATTAAACTAATTGGAATCACAGACAACGAAATTGAAACCATTGCCACCGCAGATACAGAGTTAAATTTCGGCAATGGATTAAAAACCAAGCATACATTTCATTTAGTACCTAAGGAATTTCCTATTCAAACTGATGGAATTCTTGGACGTGATTTTCTTGCAGCAAATAGATGCAAAATTGATTACGAGTCATGGCTGTTGCATTTCGATTTAGGAAATGTATCAGTATCTGTACCTATTGAAGACAATTTCCAGAATGGATTCATACTTCCGCAAAGGAGTGAAACTATTCGACGATTAACGAACAAGACTTACAAAAGTGAAATGGTTGTACATGCTAAGGAAATTCAATCAGGAATTTTTTTGGGAAATGCAATCATTTCCGGAAAAGAACCAATGGCAAAATTCATGAACACTACGAATAAGCCAGTATTTATATCATACAATCAAATAAACCCTATTACAGAGCCACTTGACAATTATTACGTTCTGAAAAATAATCAAACCACTTCTTATAAAAACATACGTAAAGAAAATATTTGGAATGAAATCGATAGTGCGAATATACCAAATTTTATACAAAAAGATTTTAAACAATTAATATCGAATTACTCAGACGTATTCTGTTTAAGCGAAGATGCGCTTTCAACAAACAATTTTTATTATCAAGATATACACGTATCTGATAATATTCCGACATACATCCCAAATTACAAGCAAATACACTCACAAACGGAAGAAATACAAACTCAAGTGAACAAAATGCTTAATGAAAATATTGTGGAACATTCTGTTTCACCATACAATTCACCAATATTGTTAGTGCCGAAGAAGTCAAATGATAACAATAAAAAATGGAGATTAGTTGTCGATTTTAGACAACTCAACAAAAAGATATTAGCAGACAAATTTCCGCTACCAAGAATTGATTCTATTTTAGATCAACTTGGTAGAGCAAAATATTTCAGTACTCTTGACCTGATGTCAGGATTTCACCAAATTCCTCTCTCAGAAGAATCACGCAAATATACAGCTTTTTCAACACCTTCCGGACATTATCAATATACGCGAATGCCGTTTGGATTAAATATCAGCCCAAACAGTTTTCAGCGTATGATGACAATAGCCATGGCAGGATTAACTCCTGAACATGCTTTTATATATATTGACGATATTATTGTAATAGGATGTTCTTCTAAACACCATTTGACAAATTTAACCAAAGTTTTTGAACGACTTCGTCAGTACAATTTAAAATTAAACCCCAGCAAATGTAAATTTTTTCAATCAGAAGTAACATATTTAGGGCATAAGATTACCGATCAAGGAATCTATCCAGACGATTCAAAATTTTCAGCGGTCAAAAATTTTCCCATTCCTACAAATGCTGATGATATTCGCAGATTTGTAGCATTTTGTAATTACTACAGGAAATTCGTGCCAAATTTTGCAGGAGTAGCGAAACCTTTGAATGATTTATTGAAAAAGAACACAAAGTTTGAGTGGACTAATAAATGTCAAACGGCATTTGAAAAATTGAAATCTTATTTATTATCTCCACAAATTTTAAAATATCCAGATTTCACTAAAGATTTTATAATAACTACAGACGCATCTAACGTAGCATGTGGAGCAGTGTTATCGCAAAACCACAATGGTGATGACCTTCCAATAGCCTACGCTAGCAAAACATTTAATAAGGCAGAAGCCAAAAAACATACAATTTTACAAGAAATGATTTCCATACACTGGGCAATCAATCACTTTAAACCCTACATATACGGGAGAAAATTCATAATTAGAACTGATCACAGACCTTTAGTATATCTTTTTGGTATGAAAGAACCAACCAAAAAGCTTACGCAAATGCGTCTAGATTTAGAAGATTACGACTTTGAAATCGAGTACATCAAAGGAAAAAATAACGTTGGTGCTGATGCTCTCTCAAGAGTAGCAATCACATCAAATGAATTAAAGGAAATGACAATTTTGAAAGTAAACACTAGGTCTATGACTAAAAATACAACAACAAGGGAACCTATTTCAAAGGATCTTACAGGTGCGCAACTGTCAATCTACGAAGTAGAAGATTCCTCAAAAACTTATCAACTACCTAAACTACACACAATAACACGTTCGAACGGAAAAATAATGATGATTATAACGGATCCAAAAGAAAAAGAAGAATTATGTGCAGTCACAGCCGATGGAACTCAGACACTAGAGTCCGTTTGTCTAAGGTTGAATGACATGCTTAAAGAAAAAAAGTTAAATAAAATAGCTATGTCGACACAAAATAATATATTCACGATTTTACCAGTAGAATCGTTTAAAAAGATCGCGATCAATGCATTTAAGGACGTGGAAATTTTGCTATATAAACCACGTAGAAGAATTGAAAATATAAACGAAATAAACAAAATATTACACGACTACCATGTGACACCAATAGGAGGTCACGTAGGACAAAACCGATTATATAAGAAATTAAAAGTCATATACGATTGGAAAAATATGAAGAAAACGATTGCTGGATTCGTAAAAACTTGCAAATCTTGTCGAATAAATAAGGTATATAAACATACCAGGGAGTCAAATATTGAAACCACCACCCCGGCTAAACCATTTGATGTAATATCAATTGATACAGTAGGACCTTTACCCCGGACAAACAACAATAATCGATACTGTATAACAATACAGTGTGATTTGACAAAGTATGTGGTTATAATACCCGTACAAAATAAGGAAGCTTCGACTATAGCAAGAAATCTTGTCGAGAATTTTATACTTACATTTGGAAACTTTCTTGAACTTAGGTCGGACCAAGGAACGGATTATAATAATGAAATACTGAATAAAATAGGAAAAATACTAAAATTCAAACAGAAATTTGCTACAGCCTATCACCCACAGACTATAGGTGCACTGGAAAGAAATCATAGATGCCTAAACGAGTATCTAAGATCTTTTTGCAATGAACACCATGACGATTGGGATGACTGGATTAAATTCTATACATTTGTTTACAATACAACGATACACACAGATACAGATTATACCCCACACGAATTGATCTTTGGTAGAAAAGCAAAGTTACCACAGGATATATTTAAAACCAAAGTAGAACCAATTTATAATTTAGAATTGTATTATAATGAACTCAAATACAAACTTCAGAAATCCAACATAATAGCAAAAACCAATTTAATTGAAGGAAAACAACATAGATTACAATACCTCAATAAATACACAAACTCAATAAAGTTATCAGAAGGAGATTTGGTTTATATAACGAACGAAAACAGAAAGAAATTAGATCCTCATTATATTGGACCATATAAAGTCAAAAATGTTGAAGAACTAAATTGTGAATTAGAAGAAATGAGTTCACGAAAGACCACTATTGTACATAAAAATAGAATAATTAAAATGTACTAACTTGATAACAGCATCAGTATAAAATAAATATATTAAGTATTAAGTGAACAACCGAGCCTAACTTGTTTCAAAAAAAAAAATGAAAAAAAAAAAAAAAAAAAAAAATTTTTAATCTACTATTTTGTAAAGATCTCTGGGACAGAATTTTTGTTTTAAATGATTTCGTTTCATATACATTTCACTAAATCATTCAAAAAAAAAAAAAAGGGGGAAAGGTGTGCTGTGCATCTTCCCGCATAATCAATTACATCCCATAAATACGTACAGTAACTACCAAATCATATACAATTCAATTAGTAAGCATCAATGCTGTTTCCACTGTGCTATCTGCACACAGTAAGAATGGTCAGGAATGCATGTGCGGTCCGAGCGTTCTGACCCGACGCGCGGACACCTGTTTTGCTGACTCGTATTACGAGTGTAGTGGCCCCACAGGGCAGGGTACAATCAGAAGAGTCAAATAACCAAAACATTGGGTTCGATAGGTACATCGCCGAAATTTATATTGTCAGCTTTCTGTCCCAGGCGTCTAGTTAATTCTTTCTCTTTTTTACACATTGAACCATGAACAAGCATATGATAACCATTACAACTTTGTAAGCTATAAAAACCGAACCTTTTGAGAAATACAGCAATCTTTGCCCAACCTTGAAGGGGTTTCAATGTGCTCTGTTATTACTGATACCACATACCGAACTCCCTTCTTGATCTAGTGCCATGGTCCGTGCCATGTGCCACTAGGCAAGGAAGTAAGTCTTCCGCGTCGGATATATCGTTATCAGAGTCCTGTGATGGACTCTCCTCGCGAGTGATAAAGTGTTTCCGCAAAGCTATACGGTGAACCTGTGAGTGATAAAGTGTTCCAGCAGGCTATACGGGGAACCTGTGAGAACAGAATACGGCTAAAATATAAACGACTCATAAGAAAGAGATCATTCGTCATAAGTAATTCCTAAAGTCCCAGTGAAGAAGCAGGGGTGTAAGCAGTAATAAATAACAAAAGTTCCATAAACAAATAGAAAAATGCATAAATAAATCATAAGTTTCCATAAATAATTGATTTTTGAGCAATTAAAAACGTCAAAAATGCAATGAATAATTCAACTGTTGCAATAAAAAAAGTCAATTTTCCCACCAAAAAACTTCAAATTTTCCATAAATAAATCCGATTTTTCCATAATAAATTAGAAAAATCACAATAAAAAAAATATCTAAAAAGCAATAAATAATTCAAAAAGTATAGCATAGCATAGCATGAATACTTGCACAAATCTTGGATGGAGTTGCAAAGTTGAATATTTCCATTGACATTGCTGATGTCGCTACTATCTTCAATGTCATAGATTCACTCAACTCCACACACCTGGCCAAGTCCTTGCAAGCATTTATAAATCCCTTCATCAACTTAGAAAGAGCCCAGAACTGAAGCATCTTCCAATAGATGAAAGGATGTTGAAAATAGCGAATTTTCAACTTATATGCAGTTAAATATACTGAAATAGAATTATTTATAAATAAATAATATTGGAAAGATCTCACCAATTGTTGTGGGGGTTTTGTGGTTCAATACCGATCATCTAATTGTTCTGATTAATGTTCTTCTCTGTAAAGAACAACACAATACTCAGCAAAGAACAACACAATACTGAACACTAAACACCCGCGCATCTATTGTTTTGATTTTCACTCGAGACAATAGCGAACACGATCGATTATGCTGCCATACTCACCCCTAACAGGAGCGATGCATGCACAGCAAAGAACAACACAATACTGAACACTAAACACCCGCGCATCTATTGTTTTGATTTTCACTCGAGACAATAGCGAACACGATCGATTATGCTGCCATACTCACCCCTAACAGGAGCGATGCATGCACAGCAAAGAACAACACAATACTGAACACTAAACACCCGCGCATCTATTGTTTCGATTTTCACTCGAGACAATAGCGAACACGTTCGAATATACTGCCATACTCACCCCCAACAGGAGCGACGCATGCACAGCAAAGAACAACACAATACTGAACACTAAACACCCGCGCATCTATTGTTTTGATTTTCACTCGAGACAATAGCGAACACGATCGATTAGGCTGCGGCCAGAGTGGACGCGTCACGCGACGCGACGCGGTGCGGCGCGTTTTTGACGCGGCTTCCAACGCGGCTTGATAGCCATAGTGAACGCGGTGCAGCGCGTCTGTTCGTAAAGCAAACTGAAAAGTTTTCATAATTTCCCTCACCTTTGCACATGAATACTGACCATAACTATTTTATTAATTAGTTATTATATTAAACTGACCATAATTATTTTATCTTTCGAATTACAACAAACGATGAGAAGTTTTGATAAGATTTTTTGGATATGTATTGGATCACTTCACACCATCAATGTATAATTCCCAACTCGGGTTGCAGAGACAGTTTGTGATAGGTTCGTCTTGACAACAAGTAGCACACAATCAAAGCGAGCTGTCTTCTCTCTATCGGTTTAAACGCCATAACATTTCAACAGTTTTTAAGAGTTATCTGATGAAAAATGTCGAAGAGATATGTGATTATTGTGCTCAACCTAAAATTAAAAATGAATCATTTATCAAAATGCACCTTCAAAAGCTATTTATTTAATTCGGATGATTCAGAAGAGGTATACATTTGGGACAATGGTGGTTCCCTAACCTCAAATCTACCCGTCCTATAGGTACAAATTTTGAAATTTTATGAACAAGTAGTCAGAGCTGCCACAGGGTTGTATACGTAAAAAAATGGCACCCCTTAGTTTATTTTTAATCAGCAAGGCAATGCAACAAGTTCAAAATTAATATATTTTTATTTTGAAACTATTTTTTAAGCTTACAGTCCTAGTAGAATACTTCGAGATAGTAAAATAAACGAGAGGATGCCGACCCTTTTTGTGCATGAAACATAGGTAGGGGTAATGTGAAAGCTCTGTTTGTAATGGGTGTAGAATGACGTAAAAGAGATTTTGATTATTTCCGTTAAGTCTTAAGTCATAAATTTGAAAGAATTACTTATTTTGATTCGCAATATAGGTGAAAAGTGAGGTTACGAGACGTCACCGGATAATAAACATGTGGTATTATTCATGTTAATATTTTTTACATTCACATTTGAATGCATTTGAAAAACATTTTCGTAAAATTAGCGCCATGATTTGGTAAAAACGGACGAAACCCACACAAAAATACAAAAGTCTCCGCGCGAACCGCGTGACTTCCGCATCAAAAACAGTGCATGCACTGTTTTGTCGTGCGTCGCGCGGCTAAACGCTTTCCGCTTCGCATCGTTCCGCGCGCACTCTGGCATGTTGTGATTGTTTTACCTGTATTCTAATGAACGGAGTTCTGCCGCGCGTCGACGCGCGACCTGTCAAATGCCGCATCGCACCGCGCCGCGCCGCGTGACGCGTCCACTCTGGCCGGCACCTTATGCTGCCATACTCACCCCTAACAGGAGCGATGCATGCACAGCAAAGAACAACACAATACTGAACACTAAACATCCGCGCATCTATTGTTTTGATTTTCACTCGAGACAATAGCGAACACGATCGATTATGCTGCCATACTCACCCCTAACAGGAGCGATGCATGCACAGCAAAGAACAACACAATACTGAACACTAAACACCCGCGCATCTATTGTTTTGATTTTCACTCGAGACAATAGCGAACACGATCGATTATGCTGCCATAGACGAATTTCGCGCCAACTCGACCAGTGGTTGGCAACACCCTCTCAGAATCGAATGAAACTTGGCGGGCATAAAGACTAGGTTTTTATAAGCAACTTTGCATACTTAAATTTTCGAATATTTTCAAGAGTAACATTTGAAGAGGGCCTAACTTTTTTTCGAAGAATTTTTTAAAATCGATGTAACTCAAAAATGACAAGACCTATAGAAAAGTGTTGTATGGGGGACTTTTAGAGAATTGTCCAAGCTTTCATGAAAAAATATTTTAAAAATTCTAAATACATTTTTACACACTAAAAAATATATTTTTAAAATTAAAAGTCAATTTACAGAAAATGCCCACTTTTTTATGTTTTGAAATTTTTTTCCAAGAAAGTCAATATTGTTGCCTAACTTTCCTCCATACATCACAAGATGGGCACTTTTAAGGAAAAAAAATTTTTCTAACAAAACCTTTTTCATGTTATTTTTTTTGGCGTGTTGCGCATTAACTCGTACAGGATGTATCAAGAATCCTTATATCCATTTAATAACACTCAATGGGCATTACACCTTTGTTTGAATGGGTGCCTTCTTTTTCTTGCCGTTACATCCCAACTGGAATAGAACCTGTTTCTCAGCTTGTTTTGACATCTGAATGCTTAAAACAGCATTCTGTTTGCTGAAATTGTATTATTGTGTGCCTAGAACCAGTGAACTAACATCATTATTAGAAGCGAATGATAAAGAATCGGCTTTATTTCAACAATGGCTAACCACTGATCGATGCAATTTGGGAACTATTACTAAGACTATAGACGAGTTTGTTCCGTATTTTGTAGAAAAAGTTGATAAGCTTATAACTCATGATTTCATTTATAAAGAACAATCCTCATTTTTGCGGGATAAAAAAGGAATCTCTTAAACAGGGTGAAGCATTAACAATTTGTGACTTTTCAGAAAATTATTCACTTATCATTCAAAATTTAGCTCAGGTAACCTTGAATATGAATATTGGAATAATTCTCAAGCTACCATTCACCCCTTTGAAGTGTACTACAGAAAAGAAAATAAGTTGGAAAACTTGAGCTTTATAATAATATCTGAAGTACTTACACACGATACAACAGCAGTTCAGTTATTTATATCAAAACTGCTGGATTTCATTAAACAATCGATTGATTTCTCAAAAATTACTTTCATGTGATGGAGCAGCAGCTCATTATAAGAACAAAAAAAATTTGCCAGTTTGTGCAGTTTTCGGTCCAATTATGGATTGGAAGCAGAATGGCACTTCTTCGCAACTTCACATGGCAAAGGTCCATGTGACGCTGTTGGAGGTACTCTCAAGCGAATGGCAAAACAAGCAAGTCTTGCTCGAGAATATGGAAACACAATCACAACTCCTCGAGAACTGTATGACTGGGCAATTAAACAGTCAGATATACATATAACAAAATTGAATTTCTGCTTTACTTCAAATGAACAATATGCAAAAATGACGGATGAACTTGAAGAACTATACACATACAGTCACGTAAAAACAATACCTGGTACACAAAAATTTCATTCATTTGTGCCAATTTCTGAAAATCAAATTTAAGCGAAGAAGTTTTCGAATTCAAAAGATAATCCAAAAAAGTTTACTTTGTTTCAGATAGACTAAAGATCTAATATTCAAAAAACGTTACAATAGAATGTATAAAAGAAGGATGTATATATTGTAGAAAAGAAAATAATTGAATACACATATACATATGTACATATTTCATCAATACACAAGCGTTTTCATTGATATAAAACCCCAAAAGCAAATTTGTCTTGAGCCCTTTTCAATATCAAGCACGTTTTCAATGTCAAGCACGTTAAGATAATCAAAAAGTAGTTGAGCCCATTAAGTTTTAATGGATTGTCATTAGGATTCTGGATACATTACTGTACGAGTTAATGCACAACACGCAAAAAAAAAATAAAATGAAAAAGTTTTTTTTAGAAAATTTTTTTTTCCTTAAAAGTGCCCATCTTGTGATGTGTGGAGAAAAGTTAGGCAACTATATTGTCTTTCTTGGGAAAAAAATTCAAAACATAAAAAAGTGGGCTTTTTCTGTGAATTGACTTTTAATTTTGAAAAGATATTTTTTAGCGTGTAAAACATTTTTTTATATTTTTTAAATATGTTTTCTTGAAAGCTTGGACAATTCCCTAAAAGTCCCCCATACATCACTTTTTTGTACAACTTATCATATTCGAGTTATATTTTTTGTGAAAAAAACGGCTAATGCGCAACACGCTAAAAAAAACTAACATGAAAAAGTTTTTGTTAGAAAAACTTTTTTTCCTTAAAAGTGCCCATCTTGTGATGTATGGAGGAAAGTTAGGCAACAATATTGACTTTCTTGGAAAAAAAATTTCAAAACATAAAAAAGTGGGCATTTTCTGTAAATTGACTTTTAATTTTAAAAATATATTTTTTAGCATGTAAAAATGTATTTAGAATTTTTAAAATATTTTTTCATGAAAGCTTGGACAATTCTCTAAATGTCACCCATACATCACTTTTTTGTACATCTTATCATATTCGAGTTATTTTTTGTGAAAAAAAAAACGGTTAAAGAACTTTGACTCTTTTTAAATGTTAGTCTAGGTTAATTTTGAAAAAACAAAATACGCAAAGTTGCTTGAAAAGGTAAAGTCTTGAAACCTACAAAATTTCATAACATTCTGAGGGGGTGTTGCCAACCCCGAAGACGAGTTGGTGCGAAATTCGTCCATACTCACCCCCAACAGGAGCGATGCATGCACAGCAAAGAACAACACAATACTGAACACTAAACACCCGCGCATCTATTGTTTTGATTTTCACTCGAGACAATAGCGAACACGATCGATTATGCTGCCATACTCACCCCTAACAGGAGCGATGCATGCACAGCAAAGAACAACACAATACTGAACACTAAACACCCGCGCATCTATTGTTTTGATTTTCACTCGAGACAATAGCGAACACGATCGATTATGCTGCCATACTCACCCCTAACAGGAGCGATGCATGCACAGCAAAGAACAACACAATACTGAACACTAAACACCCGCGCATCTATTGTTTTGATTTTCACTCGAGACAATAGCGAACACGATCGATTATGCTGCCATACTCACCCCTAACAGAAGCGATGAATGCACAGCAAAGAACAACACAATACTGAACACTAAACACCCGCGCATCTATTGTTTTGATTTTCACTCGAGACAATAGCGAACACGATCGATTATGCTGCCATACTCACCGCTAACAGGAGCGATGCATGCACAGCAAAGAACAACACAATACTGAACACTAAACACCAGCGCATCTATTGTTTTGATTTTCACTCGAGACAATAGCGAACACGATCGATTATGCTGCCATACTCACCCCTAACAGGAGCGATGCATGCACAGCAAAGAACAACACAATACTGAACACTAAACACCCGCGCATCTATTGTTTTGATTTTCACTCGAGACAATAGCGAACACGATCGATTATGCTGCCATACTCACCCCTAACAGGAGCGATGAATGCACAGCAAAGAACAACACAATACTGAACACTAAACACCCGCGCATCTATTGTTTTGATTTTCACTCGAGACAATAGCGAACACGATCGATTATGCTGCCATACTCACCCCTAACAGGAGCGATGCATGCACAGCAAAGAACAACACAATACTGAACACTAAACACCCGCGCATCTATTGTTTTGATTTTCACTCGAGACAATAGCGAACACGATCGATTATGCTGCCATACTCACCCCTAACAGGAGCGATGAATGCACAGCAAAGAACAACACAATACTGAACACTAAACACCCGCGCATCTATTGTTTTGATTTTCACTCGAGACAATAGCGAACACGATCGATTATGCTGCCATACTCACCCCTAACAGGAGCGATGAATGCACAGCAAAGAACAACACAATACTGAACACTAAACACCCGCGCATCTATTGTTTTGATTTTCACTCGAGACAATAGCGAACACGATCGATTATGCTGCCATGCTCACCCCTAACAGGAGCGATGCATGCACAGCAAAGAACAACACAATACTGAACACTAAACACCCGCGCATCTATTGTTTTGATTTTCACTCGAGACAATAGCGAACACGATCGATTATGCTGCCATACTCACCTCTAACAGGAGCGATGCATGCACAGCAAAGAACAACACAATACTGAACACTAAACACCCGCGCATCTATTGTTTTGATTTTCACTCGAGACAATAGCGAACACGATCGATTATGCTGCCATACTCACCCCTAACAGGAGCGTTGCATGCACAGCAAAGAACAACACAATACTGAACACTAAACACCCACGCATCTATTGTTTTGATTTTCACTCGAGACAATAGCGAACACGATCGATTATGCTGCCATACTCACCCCTAACAGGAGCGATGCATGCACAGCAAAGAACAACACAATACTGAACACTAAACACCCGCGCATCTATTGTTTTGATTTTCACTCGAGACAATAGCGAACACGATCGATTATGCTGCCATACTCACCCCTAACAGGAGCGATGCATGCACAGCAAAGAACAACACAATACTGAACACTAAACACCCGCGCATCTATTGTTTTGATTTTCACTCGAGACAATAGCGAACACGATCGATTATGCTGCCATACTCACCCCTAACAGGAGCGATGCATGCACAGCAAAGAACAACACAATACTGAACACTAAACACCCGCGCATCTATTGTTTTGATTTTCACTCGAGACAATAGCGAACACGATCGATTATGCTGCCATACTCACCCCTAACAGGAGCGATGCATGCACAGCAAAGAACAACACAATACTCAAAAAGCAATAAATAATTCAAAAAGTGCAATAAACGGAAAACTAAAATATCATTAAATGTCAAAAAACGAGCAATAAACGTAAATGCATTTTAAGCCAAAAAAACACATAGACTATGCGGCGAAGCCGCATAGAGGATTGAGGAACTGAGGCGGCAGAAGGCCGCCAAAGTTTCCGATATCCGATGCACCGCAACTGCATCGTTTCGGTTCTAGGCAAACCACAGATCCAAGAATTTGCCCGGTATAATGCAAACATAGATGTTATCCCTTTTTTAGGTCCGACGAGCGATAGCGAGTTCGGACAGCAAGCAATTGCTCGGTAAATTGCAATCATAGTTACGCAAGCTTTTCAGTTGTTTCAGTCATATTAGTGCAATTCAGCATTTCACTGTCTCATACTTTCCTGCATTTGTTTTTCATGGGTAATTTCGTCATTTTTATTGCACTTTTTTAATTTTTTATTGCTTTTTCGATATTTTTTTATTGTGAATTTTCTAATTTATTATGGAAAAATCGGATTTATTTATGGAAAATTCGAAGTTATTTGGTGGGAAAATTGGCTTTTTTTATTGCAACAGTTGATTTATTCATTGCATTTTTGACGTTTTTAATTGCTCAGAAATCAATTATTTATGGGAAGTTTTGATTTATTTATGCATTTTTCTATTTGTTTATGGAACTTTTTTTATTTATTACTGCTTTCACCCCTGTTTCTTCACTGGGACTTTTGGAATTATTTATGGGAAATTTTGTGTTTATTATGGAACGTTTAATTGTCTGCCGACAGAATACGCCGAAAGTGAGAGGGGACTGTCAGCGATGCAATTCGGATTCCGTAAGGGAAAATCGACGGTGGATGCGATTCGGGTAGTCATCGAGAATGCCCAGAAGGCGTCCAAGAAAAAACGGAGAGGTGACCGATTCTGCGCTGTGGTAACGATAGACGTCAAAAATGCGTTTAACAGTGCCAGCTGGGAGGCTATCGCCGTAGCGCTACACAGTATGCGGGTTCCCGATTATCTGTGCCAGATTTTACGGAGCTACTTCCAGAACAGGGTACTGGTGTACGAGACCAACGAAGGGCAGAGGTCTATAGAAGTAACGGCAGGTGTTCCACAAGGGTCCATACTAGGCCCAACGCTCTGGAATGCCATGTACAACGGCGTACTGTCGTTAAAACTTCCCAAAGGAGTCGTCATTGTGGGCTTCGCAGACGACGTCGTGTTGACGGTAATGGGAGAGACTCTTGAAGAAGTTGAAATGCTGGCGACGGAATCAATGTCCACTGTTGAAAGATGGATGACTGGGGTCAAGCTACAGATTGCCCATCACAAAACGGAGGTGCTTCTGGTCAGCAACTGTAAAGCAGCCCAAACGATGGAGATCGTAGTCGGAGAGCACGTTATAAACGGGGCTGCGGATAGAGGTTTTTAAAAAAACACAAAATTGAACTTCACACTTAGAGCTCTGACTCTAGACTAAAAAAAATTGACTAAAAACGAGCTTTGAAGCATCTAGGAGTGATGGTCGATGATCGACTTAACTCCAAGGAGCACGTCGACTACGCCTGCGGAAAGGCGGCGAAGGCTGTCAATGCTATAGCGACGATAATGCCGAACGTCGGGGGACCACGAAGTAGTAAGAGGCGTCTTCTGGCGAGTGTAGCAGGCTCAATACTCAGGTATGGTGCCCAAGCATGGGCTGAAGCACTGAGTACGAAGCGGAATAGAAGAGCGCTAGACAGCGCATTCCGACTCATGGCCACTCGGGTCGCCAGCGCCTACAGAACCATTTCGACGGAGGCAGTATGTGTTATCGCGGGAATGATGCCCATTTGCATCACCATCGCCGAAGACGTGGAATGCTACCAACGCAGAAGTACCAGGAGCGTAAGAGATATAGTCAGAGCGAACTCGTTGGCTAAATGGCAGCAAGAGTGGGACAATTCGGCGAATGGCAGGTGGACTCACCGGCTTATCCCTAGCGTGTCAGCGTGGGTGAATAGGAAGCATGGGGAGGTGAACTTCCATCTGACGCACTTCCTGTCCGGCCATGGCTGCTTCAGGAAGTACCTGCACCGGTTTGGGCACGCTCTTTCGCCCTTTTGCCCGGAGTGTGTTAACGTGGAGGAGACACCGGAACATGTCGTTTTCGAATGCCCCAGGTTCGAAGAAATTCGCGTCTTGCTGCGCGGAGTGACAGTCGACAGAACATTATCGAAGAGATGTGTCGCGATGAAAACACGTGGAACGCTGTCGACAGAGCAGTAACGAGGATGCTGTCCGCGCTGCAGAGGAAGTGGCGCGAAGACCAGAGAGCGGCGGAACGCGATCCGGGTAGGCATCCACCGCCGGGGACATGACTGAGTCGTCCGTAACGTGGCACCGGTTTTTGGTCGTCGGAGCGCCGGTGAACCGGAAGTCCACCACCAACCGGAATCGCCGGACCGACTTCGGCACCTTACTGGTCGGGATAGAAGCATCGGTATCGGGAGAACTTCCACCGCGAAGAAGCACCGGAATTTGGTCGTCAGGGCGCCTGTGAACCGGAAGCCAGTCTCCAACCGGAATCGCAGGAGAGACCTCGGCACCTGTCTGGGAAGAAACGGTTTCGGAAGATGTTCCACTGCCGGGGAACTCTTTGTCGGCGTAGGGTAGATCCACCGTCGGGGACTACACGAGTCGTGCGCGAAAAGCTGGAGTGCTAAATGGCACAACGGCGGCACGGGGAGGACACCGTTCGGAGCAAGTTAGTAGGATCCGAATGCCTTGCGTGGTATTAGAATAACAAATTGTGTGTATGTTGTACCTATGTGTCGCTGAATGGCGATATGTTAGGTACTAACATTAGAACGTGTAGAATAACAAATTTGAAACTAAGCATGTTGTCCGCTTAATGGCGAGCCAACACCAACCGGAGTAAGCAAAATACGAGACGTGTATGAGTGCAGATTAGGAGCGACAAAAAGTGCATGAGCACAGTAGCAGAAGAGCGCATGAGCGCATTGCCCCCCCTGAAGCACCCGAATAAAAAATACAGTAGAATAACCGAACGTTGTATTGTAACAGTACTATTTAAAACCATATTTTTACAATAGACACTACTGTAAAAATAAAAATACAAAAACAATAAAATGTAATGTACAGTACCATACAGTAAATTGTAAATAAGATTTTTACAATATACTATACGGGTGGTTAAGTATCGTAACAATATAAAAAAATATTTTTCTCCATATATATTTTTTTGCAAAACCATACATTATATTGTAAATGAATTGTTATAAATACTGATACGTGGGTTTTAATAAACCGTACATTGTATGGTACACATATGGTTTCAAACAATAAAATGTACCGTAAATATATTGTTTTTAACTGTAGTTTCAGTACTGGTTATACATTTAATTAAATGGTTTTGGAATGGTTCTCTTTTGTTATGTTGTGTTGGTTTACATTACATAAACCAAATAATGTTATATTATCTTGTCAATTTCCTCCTATTAATGGCATCTCAGGCTTACTAGCATTATGAGATACGCTTTGGGAATTCTCCAGAGCATTTTGGATAACCCTTCATATATTGGATCGCCCACGTCCAAGTCTGAGTCGAGGTCAGAGTAGTCTCTGATTGCATTAACAGTTGAAGCTTAGGCTCCCATGCCCCACCAGCCAGATAACTGGGTTTCGAAAACTAAGCATTATTTGTGGCAACACTTTGAGCGGCATGATGGAACTATGCCGAGCGCGCTAAGTATTATTAGACCACTAATGTAGTTGCATGAAGTGGGTGACGAGGTACATAAGTATCATTACAGCGTGCTTAACCGTTATTGCAATATTGAGGCTCCAGTTTGACTAAAGTTCGAAATACACGGAAATACTCATGAGAAAACTGTCAAGTTCGATTCAAGTATAAGTTAGGTTAAAAAGCGAACCCGCAGACGAACCTATATTAAAAGTCATTTCAGTGTTCAGTCCAGTCCATGTGTTAAAGATGGCTACGTCTACGTCAAAGATAAAGTTTGTCAATCGCATTTGATTCGATTGTGGTCGAAGGCAAGTTCACATGAGAGAAGAGGAGGAAATTCCCCTAAATGCAAATACAGAAATAATAGTGTTGATGATGAACTCATCCACTGATTTACGGTAATCTGACCTGCATCATTCCGGGTTGGCCTACATTCGTATTTCTCTCATCGCACTCTACACACCTAGCCCGCCATATCTCTTGGACCCCTGCTTGGACCTGCAGTTCTTAGGATAGGACATTTAATTTACCACTGATTTAAATATGTTATTGATTTTCAATTGATGTTTCAACTTATTCAGTTTTTTCTCTTTCCTATGAAAGCTTTCCTTTGCATCAAAAAAGTCACAAACATCAACAAAACAAAGCACGGAAAAAATGTTAAACTGAATAAATTCTGGTGTTCGATTTGAATAGGTCGAATCTGCATATGAATCACAGCAAACATACGACCTATTCAAATCGAACACCAGAAATAATTAAAAATTCACGGTAAAATAATGTTTCGGAAAAGTGAATGGTTCAAACGTAAGAAAAACAGTATAATATATTGTTACATAAAAATTCAATGTAAATGTATAGTATAGCGAACCATTTCATCACAATACACTTTATTGTAGCTGGTACACTGTATGGTGCAGAAATGGTTTTCACCATAGACCCTATGGTTAGTTTTTATCCGGGCAGTCGCATATCAGTGGTACCAGGGGGATCGAGGCATCAAGGTGTAGCAGAGTTTTTCCAATCGGTTTTCTCTGCTGGGGAGGTTGGGAGGAAAAAAAAAAGACACCCACATACACATACACACACACACACACATACACACACACACACACACACACACACACACACACACACACACACACACACACACACACACACACACACACACACACACACACACACACACACACACACACACACACACACACACACACACACACACACACACACACACACACACACACACACACACACACACACACACACACACACTAGCTGGCAGACATCCTCGCGATCGAATGTGGCAGACGAAGCTGTTCAACAAGGAGCTTTTCGTCGAAGCTATCAGAAGAGAAGACCCGGGGTCGAATTTGAGGCCGGAAGAATTAACGGCAGCGCTGGTGCTAGCGTGCGACACAACCATGCCAAGGAAGTTCGAGCCGCACAACAGACGTCGTCCGGCATACTGGTGGAGTGAGGCGCTTCGTGACCTCCGTGCAAAATGCCTCAAAGCCAGAAGGCGGATGCAACGAGCTAAATCCGACGGCGAGAGAGAAGAACGCAGAGTAGTGCTGAGGGCCGCGAAAGCCGCTTTGAAGGAGGAAATTAAGCGCAGCAAGAAATCAAGCATCAAGATGCCGATACAAATCCGTGGGGAGACGCATACAGAGTGGTGATGGCCAAAATCAGAGGTCCTGCGGTACCCACTGAAACATGTCCAGTAGACTGGGTCAACATGGTCATTTTCCGGAACAAAGTTTTTTCGATGCCTTTTATCATCCCAAACAACTGTGCAAAATTTGGGAGCGATCGGTTGCGTCCCCACATTCCGCATTGCGTTTGAAATTTGTATGGAGTTTTATATGGTAACACAAACATTTTTGCATTTTCCTAATGATATGCT
The DNA here is from genome assembly GCF_035046485.1 of Aedes albopictus. NCBI lineage: Eukaryota > Metazoa > Arthropoda > Insecta > Diptera > Culicidae > Aedes > Aedes albopictus. Next base: position 180,373,858 of record NC_085136.1, on the reverse strand, counting down.
TAAATTTGTTTTAAACTATGTAACCAATTATGTTAAAGTATAGCCTAGGGGATGCTGATCAACTTTGCCGAAGAGAGTAAGGTGCTATAGCGACTATGAAAAAAGTTATGAATGTCCAAAGTTAGATACCTCCGCGCAACTACTTAAAACCATTTTTGCTGCCAACACTGCTGGTGCTTCAAATGATCACTTTATCCTTGCATTCCATTCTGACATTTCATGGAAACCAAACCCCATTTCATCAACAAACAACACTTAGGAAGCTCAAAAATGTTTTCCAGTTGATTTTCTACGTTTACCTTTATTATTTTTTTATAATATTCTTATAATTTTAGGTCAGCTTTTGAGGAATAGTTCCGAAAATGTTTTGGAGGAGTACGAGGAGCAACCAATATTCATCTTTCTGACTCGGTGGCGACTTTTTCAGCCATTCCCTTTAACCTGGCTTGCGACATATCTGAGAAAAGAATTGTGCAAGAGATTTTGGAAATTTCGACCACACGGATAACTTCCGAGGTTGTCCCAGAATTCCTCAAGGAAGATAGCAGTTTTACAGTATTTCTGTAGCCTGGCTTGTGATCAATTTTTTTTCTTTGCGAACCAAGAGCAATAAAAAGAGCTTTGATACTTTCGACCACAGCAGTTAGTCTAAAACCTGGTTTCCCTTGTCCTTGTGGGAGTTTTCATATGCGAAATTTGGCTACCAACGCAGATACATGTAATATTTCATTCTCGATAGAATAAATTTTGCAAGCAATTTATTTGCAGAAATTGGATTATTAATTATGTTTATTTTTAATAATGTGTAATTGTATAGAGTCTCCCCGAACACAGCGATAATCCTGCCGCTGCAGCAGTTATTGATTATTATCATTCCTATGATGCGGTTTCAACAGTTTTGAGCAATAAAACTTTTTTTTTCGCCATCGTTTAGTTCATGATTGTAAAAAAAATGGTTCACAGAAATACACAAACATGACAATTAAATGGACACTGACTAATAATGTAGCAATTTGAAAAATACAATCATTTTTCCTCGGGGCCGGATCACAACGTCCGAAGCCATACTGTCCCGGCCGATAAGTCGCGTTTTTTCGCGAAATAACGTCCTAAAATTCGAATGCGTCATAATATCCTATGTGCCTTCTTTCCTTGGACTTCGTGGCATATATGCATATTCGGACGTTATGCCACGGAAAAATGCGCCATAAAGTCCTGGGACATTATGGCCTCGGACGTTATGATACTGCGCCTTGGCTAATACAGGGAAGAATACAGTTTGCGAATTTTTGAAGAATATCCGAAGGTCGAATTCTCCGGCAATATAATTAAGCGAAAATCGCATCCGCCATGTATCTTGGTGGTGTTGGTCATTCGATTGAAAAGGCCAAATATGTTTTACAGTTGTACCCTTTTTCCGGAGTTCATGGAATGATCAGAACTGCACAAATACAGAACAAAGAATTCTCACATTATTCTTTTTGTAACGCTATGAAGTTTCATTCACCAGATTCAGGTAATTTCATAAAAAGGCCCCCAGTAGTGGATGGAAGGTGTGTCCGTTACTCCCCTGGAACAAATCCGGAACCGCGATTATTCCCCAGAGAACGGCCTTTTCCTAAAATAATAAGAATGTTGTTAGCGATTCAAAAACAAATAAGGGAAAAATGCGTAGAAAAACGACTGAGACCATGAGTTGTTGTTTTTAAACAACCATGTCGAACAAATCAAGTTCAGAAATGTCAGAATGGAATGCAAGGATAAAGTGATCATTTGAAGCACCAGCATAGCAGTGTTGGCAGCTAAAATGGTTTTAAGTAGTTGCGCGGAGGTGTCTAACTTTGGACATTAATAACTTTTTTCAGAGTCGCTCTAGCACCTTACTCTCTTCGGCAAAGTTGATCAGCATCCCCTAGGCTATACTTTGACATCATTGGTTACATAGTTTAAAACAAATTTAAGCATATCAATAGGAAAATGCAAAAATGTATGTTTTCCCATATAAAACTCCATATAAATTTCAAACGCAATGCGGAATGTGGGGACGCAACCGATCGCTCCCAAATTTTGCACAGTTGTTTGGGATGATAAAAGGCATCGAGAAAACTTTGTTCCGGGTTGATATGATCAAATTTAAATTTTCCCATACAACGTTGACCCACTCTAAATTGTCCAGAGAAGCTGAGAGTGATTGTCGAAGGGCTGTTCCCGCAACACGAGCCTACGATTTGGCCACCTACACCATACGACCATGCAGGAGAGGAGAGAGTGAGCATCACCAACGACGAGCTCATAGCAGTGGCCAAGAAAATGAAGGTGAAGAAAGCCCCCGGACCAGATGGGATCCCCAACGTAGCGTTGAAAACAGCTATCGAGGTTAATCCAGATATGTTCCGGACGTCACTGCAAATCTGCCTGGATGATGGACATTTTCCGTCCCAGTGGAAAAGGCAAAAACTGGTGCTACTGCCGAAGCCAGGCAAGCCTCCTGGCGAGCCAGGTGCATTCCGGCCGATATGTTTGCTGGATACGCTCGGTAAGCTGCTGGAGAACGTCATCCTTAACAGGCTGGCGCCATTTACAGAAGGGGAGCAGGGACTTTCGGAGATGCAATTTGGCTTTCGAAGAGGGGAATCATCGATAGATGCCATACGAACGGTTGTTGATACTGCCGATAAAGCAAGGAGGAAAACGCGACGGGGTAACCGCTTCTGTGCCGTCGTCACAATCGATGTGAAGAACGCATTCAACAGCACAAGCTGGGAAGCCATCGCTGCAGCGCTGCACGAGAGGAAGGTTCCTGACTACCTCTGCAGGATTCTCAGTAGCTACTTCGACAACCGGACCCTGTGCTACAATACCAGCGCAGGACAGATGAACGCTCCGGTAAGCGCGGGCGTCCCACAGGGATCCATTTTGGGTCCGACGTTGTGGAACGCAATGTACAACGGGGTGCTGACACTGAAGTTACCGACAGGCGTTAAGGTCGTTGGATTTGCGGACGACATCACGCTGGTTGTAGTTGGAGAGTCACTACTGATAGTGGAGACGCTTGCTTCGGAGGCAGTAGACACTATTGAAAACTGGATGCAGGGGAAGAAATTGTCCGTTGCCCACCAGAAAACGGAGCTGGTGTTGATCAGCAACTGCTAGGCGGTGCGAAATGCAGCCATCGTTGTCGGAGAACATGCCATAGCTTCAAAGCGGGATAAAGCAGCTCGGCGTAATGATTGATGACCGGTTAAATTTCAACTGCCACGTCGATTACGCCTGCGAGAAAGCAGCAAAAGCGATCACGCCTCTGTCGAGGATCATGCCGAAAAACTCGGCAATAAGCAGCAGCATTGAATTCTGGCATCCCTGCTGCATCGGAAAGCTGTTTTGTGTTTCGTGTCATCTGTTTTTTGTGCTACATTGTTGAATTCTCCACCCACTGCTGTTTTACGCTGCATCAGTACAACTGCAATCAACCAACCTTAAGGCCTCTCGAGTTATCTGCAACATTCAGTCAGGTAGGATAAGTGAATTTGTCATAATTCCGAGCTGGCTTGAGTGTGGTCAGAGAATATCTCGCTGCCCGCCATAAATCACTGCCAATAAAAAATCTCCCACCTCACCGCTCTCCACTTGCACTGCTCTTACACTCTCGGTGTTGAGCGCCTACCGCCAAAATAAAAACAAGCCCCATCGCCCCATTGGACAACATCCCACCGTCTGCATCGCAAATTTTTAAATAGCTGCACAACCTCCTGTATGCCAGTTGAGCCAATATACCGTACCTGATCCTGCTTGTCTTCTCAATCTGCATTCCGAAACTCCATCAGTTGGACATCGAAGGCCTACACCCAAAAGTTCCGTAACGTCGAAGTTTATCATCATCTTCTCCAATCAGTTCATCATAACAAGATCGGCAAGGTAAACAAAGTCAGGTTTCATCAGTAGTTGTATAAGTAGAGCGTTATAGAGATTGTATAGAATCCCATATCCCCGTATCTGCCATAGCCAGTGTTGCCAGTTAGGCCGCCAATTTATCCCATTCGGTGTGACGCTTGAGTTACGCTTGTTGCATTCGATTTGATTCGACCGTTAAGTGCGACGATGGAAATCTGCAACAGCTGTGCCAATATTATGACTGCACCGGAAGCCCGCCTCTTTCTGGTTCTGTAAAGGTTGCTGTGAAATAATGAAGTATTCTCGCTTCAAAAACGCAATGACGTCAACTCACGCAGCCACTTTGGAGCTTAAGGATGCTTATAAGAAGGTTGTCGAGGATCTGAAGACGGAAATCAAAGACAGTCTAATTGCTGAGCTAAAGCAGGAAATCCAAGGAGGCTTCAACAGATTGTCTCCTGCAGTACTTTCGCCGGTTCCACAACATTTCCAGTTCAGAAATCGTGCAACTCCAAAGCGCACGCGTGACGAGGATGTTTTTGAGCCGTCGGAGCGGCCGCCAAAGATTTTTTGCGGCACCGGCCAGTCTGCAAGCGACGGGTTCGAGGGCTCAACCACGCGGTCCGACGAAAATTTTTGGGTGTATATAACTAAAATATCGCCCGATGTATCGGAAAGCGACGTGCTCGATCTGGCCAAGGAGCGCTTGCGTACTGAAGACGTTGTGGTGAAATCGTTAGTTCCGAGAGGAAAACCGTTATCGACGCTGTCATTCGTGTCCTTCAAGGTTGGCGTTCGTAAGGATCTCAAATCGAAGGCAATGGATCCCGCCACTTGGCCACAAGGCATACAGTTCCGGGAGTTTGTTGATCACGGTTCGAACGTTCAACATTTTTGGAAACCCCCGCAGCGCGTAGATCCTGGAGCGACTGCATCGAGCTCACTGCATCCCGAGACCAGCCAGCAAATTCCCACATAGACGAACTACATAGTCCTTTGACGTCCTCCTCCGAAAACTGTTCTACCTATTTGACGGTGTATTACCAAAACGTCAGAGGTGTGCACTAGTATGGGACACGCTTGTATGGGAAAAATAAATCCTCGCTCCAGTCGACTTTTTAGATCCCATTTAGGTCCCATATCAACTGTACAAAATTTCAGCGCAATCGGTGAAACTATAATTTAGCGCAAGCGGTTCAAAGTTTGCATAGGATTTACTATGGGAAAAGTTACACTTTCAGATAAAAAATCCCAGAGGTCGCCCTTTGTCTCCTTAATTCAAACCGATCAACGTTTCTTGTAGATAAATCATTTATGAAACTTTCCTTCGAAGACCGCAAAACAATTGGATGCTTGTGAAAAAAGTTATTGATTTATTACCGATTAGTGATCCAACGAACGGCTTTTTGTTTTGTTTTATCAGCAGCACTGCTGCTGTCGATGTTGCATGGGGTGGCGGAAGGCATTACCACCCCCAGGAACAGCAGCAGCCAAGGCAGCAGCTACCTACAACATTTTTCGTTGCGACCGTAATTCTACTACTAGTGGCCTCACCCGGGGGGTGGCGTGTTGATTGCAGTCAGAGCTAGTTTGAATTGCAGATCAGTCGTACTACAAAACTGCGGGAATCTTGAGCAAGCTGTCGTGCACGTTAAATTACAAAATTTTTCCATTTACGTGTGTGGAATTTATCTTCGACCGAACTCTCAGCCTGAGCTGTATTATTCGCACTTTACAGCAGTTCAGCAGCTATGTAATCGATTTTCGGATTCTGATAAGGTCATCTTTTTGGGTGATTACAATCTTCCTCGGCTGAGCTGGCAGATAGAAGAAGACGTCGATGGTTTACTGCCTTCCAATGCATCATCCGAACAAGAAATCGCCTTGGTGGAAACGATGGTAGCTTCTGGGTTGTATCAAATCAACAACCTTCAAAACTCAAGCGAGAACATTCTGGATCTTACATTCGTAAATGAAACTAGAGACGTAGAACTGATCGAGCCGCCATCTTCGCTACTAAGGATTGACAACCATCATAGAACGTTTGTTCTGCGTGTCGATTTGAACAATACTCGAATGTGTTCCAACGAGGATAGCATCCCAATTGATGACTTCGATTTTCGAAGTTGCAATTTCGACGAGCTGAATCGCGCTATTTCTTCTGTAGATTGGATTGAACAATTCCGCGGCAAAGACACCGACGATACGGTATGTACTTTTTATGACGTCCTGTATGCAATTCTGGATGAGCATGTTCCACGCCGACGACGTCGACACCATCCTTTCAAACATCCATGGTGGACAGCGGAGTTACAACACCTTCGCAATGTTGTACGCAAATCGCGAAAGCGGTACTTTCGTGCGCGAACCGTTGAAAATCGCAACAATTTAAGCATCATTGAAGCTCGATATGAGGAATGCCAAACGGCTGCGTTCAGGAGCTACGTTGCCCGCGTGGAATCGTCAGCGAAGCAGAATCCCTCTACCTTCTGGTCGTTCATACGAAATCGTAAACAGTCGCCCCGTCTTCCTGCCGAGATGACGTTCAAAGAAGTCAGCGCTAATTCGCCCATCGACGTTGCAAATCTATTTGCCGATTTCTTTGAAAGCGTACATAATTCAAGCTTTCCAACTTTCTCCCCTGCTAACCTCAGAAACTGTCCAACTTTTGATCTGAATCTCTTGCCTTTTGACATCGCACAGCATGACGTAACTTCCGCTTTGGAAAATCTTGACGTAAACAAGGGACCTGGAACTGACAATCTTCCTCCGTTATTCCTGAGAGAATGCGCCGAATCTCTACAAGCACCGTTGACAATAATCTTCAATAAATCGCTTCGCACCAGCACTTTTCCGGAGCTTTGGAAAACCGCTTCAGTTACTCCGATCTCCAAAGCAGGCGCCAGTCACACCGTTGAGAACTATCGTGGGGTTTCGATTCTATGCTGCCTCGCCAAAGTCTTCGAGGATGATCCTGGAGCTTAAGCGCCAGAAGGATCACAAGGGCGCCGCCTACAAGAGGCTGGCAGAAGAGGTCCTTGGTGATGGAGTGGAGGTGAGGGCTCTTACGCATGAGGCGACTCTGAAGGTCAAAGACCTAGACGAGATCACCGAAGCGGAAGAGCTCGTCACGGCACTGCGGCAACAGTGCGATGTTCAGGTGGCCGCCACAGCCGTCAGGCTGCGGAAGGGGCCAGCAGGGACACAGATAGCTCTGGTTCAGCTACCTGTGGCGGATGTTAAAAAATCCGTTAAAGTAGGGAGTATTAAGGTGGGCTGGTGTGTTTGTCACCTGACATTCCACGAGCCACCTGAGGTTTGCTTCAGGTGTCTGGAACCAGGACACAAGTCGTGGGACTGCAAAGGCCCCGACAGGCGCAAACTGTGTAGGCGATGCGGCGCTGAAGGTCATAAGGCCCAAAGCTGCACGAGTCCGCCCATCTGCATGATCTGTACCGGGAAAACCTCGAAAAACAGACATGCGATGGGTGGTCCAGGGTGCCCGGCCTTTAAGAAAGCCGCAGTGAGCAACAAATCACAGTGCAGGTAACGCAGCTGAACCTGAACCACTGTGATGCGGCTCAGCAACTGCTTTGTCAGGCGGTTTCTGAGTGGGAGACGGATATCGCCATCATTTCGGATCCATACCGAGTACCCGCCGGCAACGGCAACTGGGCCTCGGATGGGACCAGGAAAATGGCGGCGATATGGACGACGGGTAAATACCCCGTGCAGGAGTTGGTGTCTACTACCTATGAGGGCTTCGTGGTCGCCAAAGTAAACGGGGTCTTCTTCTGTAGCTGTTATGCGCCTCCGCGGTGGCCGATCGAGCGGTTCACGCAAATGCTGGACCGCTTAACGACCGTGCTAACAGGGCGAAGGCCGGTGGTAATAGCGGGTGACTTTAATGCCTGGGCTGTGGAATGGGGAAGCCGTTTCACGAACCAGCGGGGTCAGATCCTGCTAGAAACACTGGCCATCTTAGATGTCGACTTGGCTAACGTCGGTACCAAGAGTACCTATAGTCGAAACGGAGCGGAGTCAATTATTGACGTGACCTTTTGTAGTCCTGGCCTAACAAGTAGTTCGAACTGGAGAGTAGATGATGGCTACACTCACAGCGACCACCTGGCGGTTCGCTACAGTATCGACTACAACAACAGCAGACAGCGGATAGAAGAAGAGGCGGCTAGGCCAAGGCCAAGCCCTCGTAGGTGGAAGACATCATACTTCGACGAAGAGGTATTTAGGGAAGCGCTCCGCCGTGAGCGAAACTTACTCGGTTTAGACGGCGACGAGCTGGTAGCGGTGCTCTCACGTGCGTGTGATGCGACCATGCCTAGGCGAGTCCACCCTAGAAATGGGAGGCCACCGGCTTACTGGTGGACCGACGCGATTGCGGACCTGCGCCGCGCCTGCCTACGGGCTAGGCGGCGGATGCAGCGAGCACGATCAGAGGAAGAGCGAAACGAACGGCGGGTGGTGTTCGCCGCTGCAAAAGCCGCGCTCAAGACCGAGATAAGAGCAAGCAAGAAGGCCTGCTTTGAGGGTCTCTGTCAGAGCGCCAATACGACCCCGTGGGGTGATGCCTACAGGATCGTCATGGCCAAGACGAGAGGTGTGATGGCTCCTACAGAGCAATCTCCAGAGATGTTGGAGGGGATCATTGGAGGACTTTTTCCGCGTCATGATCCTAGTCCTTGGCCTCCTTTCGTAGGACAGCCGGGGACTGGGGCTGGCGATGAGGAAAGGGTCACCGATGTGGAACTTGCGGGGATAGCTAAGTCCCTTAGCGTAGGTAAGGCCCCAGGTCCGGACGGAGTTCCGAACCTGGCCTTAAAAGTAGCTATTGCAGAAGCTCCCGAGATGTTCAGGTCTGCTATGCAGAAATGCCTGGACGAGGGAGTTTTCCCAGAAGCTTGGAAGAGGCAGAGCCTGGTACTATTGCCAAAGGCGGGGAAACCACCCGGAGACCCGTCGGCATATAGACCAATATGCTTGATTGACACGGCGGGGAAGGTGCTCGAAAAGATCATCCTCAATCGAATGTTGAAGTTCACTGAGGGCGTAAATGGTCTCTCGAGCAACCAGTATGGCTTCCGGAAGGGGAGGTCCACCGTAGACGCTATCTTGTCGGTTACAAAAACCGCCGAGAAAGCACTCGAGCCTAAGAGGAGGGGAATTCGCTTTTGCGGGGTAGTGACTCTGGATGTAAGGAATGCATTTAATAGCGCCAGTTGGGCTGCTATTGCTGATGCGCTCTTGCGTCTGGGGATACCGGAGTACTTGTACAAGATTCTCGGAAGCTACTTCCAGAATCGCGTACTAGTATACGACACGGAGGTGGGTCGGAAGTGCTTTCACATAACCTCAGGAGTCCCGCAAGGTTCCATCCTGGGTCCGGTGTTATGGAATGTCATGTACGACGAGGTGTTGAGGTTAGAGTACCCAGTGGGAGTGGTGATTGTCGGATTTGCCGACGATATTACGCTCGAAGTCTACGGTGAAACGATCGAGGAGGTGAAGTTGACTACCGACCACTCGATCAAGGTTGTGGAGGCGTGGATGCGGTCCAGAAAACTGGAACTGGCTCACCACAAGACAGAGGTGACGGTTGTTAACAACATGCAGTCGGCGCAGCAGACGGAGATCAGTGTAGGAGAATGCACTATCCTGTCGAAGCGCTCTGTCAAGCACTTGGGCGTGATGATCGACGACAAGCTTACCTTCGGTAGCCACGTCGATTATGCCTGTAAAAGAGCCTCCACAGCTATTGCGGCACTGTCCCGGATGATGTCCAATAGCTCAGCGGTGTACGCCAGTAAGCGCAAGCTTCTGGCTAGTGTTGCTACGTCCATACTTAGGTATGGCGGCCCGGCGTGGGGTACCGCGCTAAGTACTGAATGCTACCGACGGAAGCTGGAAAGTACTTACAGGCTTATGTGTCTGAGGGTTGCAAGCGCGTACCGTACCGTGTCACACGACGCTCTCTGTGTCATTACTGGTATGGTGCCTATCAGCATTCTTATCAGTGAGGACATGGAGTGCTTCGAAATGCGCGGCACAAGAGGCATACGCAAAACTGTCAGGATGGCCTCTATGGTCAAATGGCAGCGCGCGTGGGACAGTTCCACCAAAGGAAGGTGGACCCATAGGTTGATACCGAGGGTAGATAGTTGGATTAATAGGCGCCATGGGGAAGTTTCATTCCACCTGACACAGGTCCTTACAGGCCATGGTTGCTTCCGACAGTATCTACACCGTTTCGGGCATGCGGATTCTCCCGAATGCCCAGTGTGCAATGGTTTAGAGGAAACGGCGGAACACGTTTTGTTCGTGTGCCCGCGTTTTCGCACAATGCGTGACCGCATGCTTGCCACATGCGGGGAGGACACAACTCCGGACAACTTGGTCCAGAGAATGTGTAGGGATGAGATTAGCTGGAATGCCGTTTCAACGGCTATCACCCATATCGTCTGGGAGCTACAAAGGAGGTGGCGCGTGGACTCGGAGAATGGCTAGTCCAGATGCAGTACAAGAGGTGGTCCAGGGGTTCGAAGTCGGCTTCGTAGGTCATACCGGTGCCCTGCGGTCGAGATCGACCCTTACAGCGATTAAGTGGCCGCGGAGAGGAAGTCCCGGTTGCGGTGCTGTCGTGGCGTCGGTCTACTGGGTTGGATCTGAGCCCGCGGTTGGAAAGGGGTCCCCGGCAAGGGTCGGGGTAGGTGAGACCCTGCTGTCTGCAACCTACGGATGCAGCTGATAAGGCCTGAAGGGTAGTGATACCCTTGCCTTCAGCAGGTCAGATCGGGTTGCATGTGGGCATCAGTTCTTGATGTCCGCTCAGCAGTAGGGCGCGGGCGGGGTTGACCCTGCCCGCCTTCCGTGGACAAAGGGAGTGGCAAGGACCACTCGGGAAACTGGCTAAGCGCCAGCATGCTATCGTGATGGACTCTCCAGTGCGAGTCATCGATGTTCGTTGCTGCTAGGCTACGGCAGCTAACCTTGAGGGTGCGATATGCACTAGCCCCTCTCTGAAGCAATACCTTCTTGGTGGTTCCGGAGAGACGTAGGGTTTGGCGACCATAGGAATGTGTTTTAGTGGGTCGAGGAGAGAGTAGTCCTGGCTTCTACCGGCATTGTAGAAGACGGCCTCATCCCCACACTACCCTAACCTTCCTGTTAGGGTGTCTGATGAGCAGATTTATCCCCCTATGGTTTAGAAGGAAAAAAAAAAAAAAAAAAAAAAAAGTCTTCGAGGGATTGGTTCACAATATTCTGTATGCTGCATCCGAACCACTGATATCAGAATTCCAGCACGGATTCGTAAAGAAGCGGTCGATCACTACGAACCTCATGGCATTCACCAGCTTTCTCTCGTCGGAACTTGAAAAACGATGCCAGGTAGATGCCATATATTTTGACTTTTCCAAAGCGTTTGACAAAGTACCGCATGATCTTACAATTGCAAAGCTCAAACACTTAGGGTTTCCTAGCTGGATAGCTGAATGGCTGCGATCATATCTGACGCAGCGAAAAGCGTTCGTCAACATCAATGGTACTCACTCTCGCACATATTCCATCGCATCTGGTGTGCCTCAGGGTAGCGTTCTGGGACCATTGATTTTCATTTTGTTTATAAATGACCTATGTTACCGACTTAAATCGCAAAAATTGCTCTACGCTGACGATTTAAAAATCTATAGGATCGTAACGTCTATGCTAGACTGCTGCGCGCTCCAGGATGATGTTAACGAGCTGAACTTGTGGTGCACGGAAAATGGCATGGAATTAAACGTAAAAAAATGCAAGTCTGTTGTATTCTCACGCCGACAATCACGCATTGGATTCGACTATTTCGTCGGATCGGAGCTCTTAGAACGAGTTGACTCAATCCGTGATCTTGGAGTTATTATCGATAATAAGCTTCGGTTTGATGAACACATCTGCGTTACTACTGCGAAGGCGTTTGCAGCCCTAGGATTTGTTCGACGAAATACCAGATTCTTCAAGGACATCCATGCTCTCAAATAATTGTATTGTGCATAAGTTCGCAGCATCCTTGAATATGCAGTGTGCGTATGGTCCCCGCATCATGCAACGCAGATCATTCGGATAGAAAGGGTCCAGCGAAGCTTTATCCGTTACGCGCTTCGTTTATTGCCTTGGTCGAATCCTGCTAACTTGCCAGAGTATGCAGCCCGATGCAGACTCATCGCTCTGGAAACACTTGCTTCCCGTCGCGATAACTTGCGGAGGATTTTCATATATGATTTGTTGATCGGAAATTTAGACTGCTCATCGCTGCTGCCAAATATTTCGTTCTATGCACCACAGCGCCAGTTGCGAGCACGAAGTTTGATTTTTGTTCCCCGTCACCGTACTGCCTATGGATTCAATAACGCATTATCTACATGTTTTCGTTTGTTCAATAGTGTGAGTGATCTGTTCGATTTCAATGTTTCAAAAAATGTGTTTAAAAATAGAATTAAGATTTTAGCATAAGACAGTCTGTGGAATTAACTTTTAATTCGAGACGGTGAAATAAATAAATAAATAAAAAAGAGACGATTATTGGCTAGCGTGTCTACGTCAATCCTGCGGTATGCTAGTCCGGCTTGGGCGACAGCGATGAAGACAAGAAGAAACCGAGTGCAGCTTGGCAGTACATACAGGCTGATGGCCATGCGGGTAGCGAGCGCCTACCGCACAATATCATCGGATGCGGTGTGCGTGATTGCCGGGATGGTCCCTATCGGCCTCGTTCTGGAGGAGGACAAAGAGTGCTATGAAACCAGGGGCACTCGGGGAGTTCGGAAAGCAGCACATGACGCCACAATGACGAAGTGGCAACACGAGTGGAATACCACAGCGAAGGGAAGGTGGACCCACCGCCTTATTCAAAATCTGGCGAAATGGATGAACAGAGGTCACGGAGAAGTAAATTTCCATCTGACGCAGTTCTTGTCAGGCCATGGCTGCTTCAAGAAGTACCTGCATAGATTCGGACACGCCGTTTTGTTCCGAGTGCGGAGATGTCGAGGAAACACCGGAGCACGTCGTCTTCGAGTGTCCACGTTTTGCTGTGGAGCGTAGTGAGATCACAGAAACTTGCGGAGCTGGTATAAGTGCCGATAACATCGTGGATAAAATGTGCCGTGACGAAGCCAGCTGGAACGCGGTGAACTCCGCGGTAACGAAGATGATGTCATTTCTTCAGCGGAAGTGGCGAGAGCTGCAAATGAACGATAGAAGAAACAATCCGGGGTAAGCGTAGTAGTTCCGTCCGCGTGTGGTAGATCCGCCGTCTGGGACTACCGGTGTCGTGAGCAATTAAGGTGTGGAGCTTACTGGCTCTCGGTCGGTATTCGGGAGAACTTCCTACGTCGGGGAACTCTCTGTCGGAGTAGGATAGATCCACTGCCGGGGAGTATCCGAGTAGTGCGCGTGAAGTCATTGTGCTCAATGGCACACGGGCGGTAACGGGAGAACGTCTTTCGTCGGGGACTTCTCTGTCGGATTAATACAGATCCACCGCCAGGGACTGTCAGAGTAAAACGATCGGGAAGAAGCACCGGAGCATGGTCGTCAGGGCGCCTGTGAACCGGAAGCCGTCTCCAACCGGAATCGCAGGACCGACCTTGGCATCTGCCCGGGAAGTCGGTAGCGGTAGAAGTTTCAGTGTCGGGAAACTCTTCGTCGGGTAGGGTATATCCACCGTCGGGGACTATCTGAGTCGTGCGCGGAAACCTCGAGTGCTGATTGGCACTCGGGCGGCACCGGGAGGGCAACGTTCTCGGAGCAAATTAGTAGGAGCCGATGAACTCAGCATGGCTTTAGAATAACAAATTTGATGAAAGTGGTACTAACATAGAGTTTACCGCTTAATGGCGGCACATTAAGCAAACAACAAGCTAACCGGAGCCGAAAGGCTAAGAACGATTAGAATAACAAATTTGAAAAATAGCATGTATGTCGCTTAGTGGCGATACTGGAATATTAACAGCATACTAACGAAGCGGTGCGCATAGCATGAAGAAGACTAGAATAACAAATTGGTGATGGTGCACAAGGCACATAACGCCTCCCCTCCGAAGAAATACTGCATGGTGGTACCGGAGGGGAATTTAAGGTGGAGGTGAACTAGGAGAGTGCTTTTAGTGGGTAGGCGCACATTCGAATCTCACACAGCGTCTTTAGAAGATTTTTGGACTCTAGAATAAAAAAAAAACACACACACACACACACATACACTGTCCACTCCACGGCAAGCCAGCCGGCGGAGGTCATGGACGGAGCGTGGTTGCTGAGGGCCATCAGCCAAGAAGTAGGAAAAGGACGGCCCGCATTAGAAGTTGCTGAGCACCAGCTTGGCAAAATCATCGACTTTGCGACAACTAAGTCGAATATAAGCAAGGACCTGAAAACGGCCTTGCTTAGACTTAGAGTGTCTGTCGATGAGGCCAAGCAGGAGCCCGCGGTCGCGTTGCTGGCTGCTGCAGCGGCGGAACCCGCAAAGGAGAAGGCGTCGAAGTTTACACAAACGGAGGCCTTCTCCTTTGCAGGTAGTCCGAAAAGTGTGGAAGCGAATGCTCGTGCCAAACGTGACAAGCATTCGCAGAAGCGGGAGGGGCAGCCGTCAGGTGAGGAGCTGTCTGGCGGCGCCCGCAAGGCCAGGCGTATAATAACCCCGAAAGCCGGTGGTAATGCCGGAAAGTCGGACCCCAGCCAGGGTTCCCGGAAAGCTGGGAAGGGTGGGCCTGAAAAGGCTGGCCCGTCCCGGAACGATGGGAACAAGGAGTTGCGACCATTGGTGGGCCCTCAGCAGCCACAGAGCAGGGCGATCCAAGGAGAGGACCCTCCTTGGACAAAGGTAAAGCGGAAGAGGAAGAAGAAGGTGAATCCGCAGGTAGAAGTGCAGGACACCAAGCCAAGGCGTAGGAGGGCAGGTGCCAGGCGCGAGAAAGGCGACGCTATCGTCATCAAGACGGAACAGTCTAAGTACTCGGACGTCTTGAAGACGATGCGAAGCGACGCCAAGCTTGAGGGTCTTGGAGCCGACGTGCGCAGTATTAGACGTACTCGTACGGGCGAGATGATCCTGGAGCTGAAGCGCCAGAAGGAACACAAGGGCGCCACCTACAAGAGGCTGGCAGAAGAGGTCCTTGGTGAGGGTGTGCAGGTGAGGGCTCTGACACATGAGGCGACTCTGAAGGTCAAAGACATTGACGAGATCACCGAAGTGGAAGAGCTCGTCACGGCACTGCGGCAACAGTGCGATGTGCAGGTGGCCGCCGCAGCCGTTTAGCTACGGAGAGGGCCAGCAGGGACACAGATAGCTTTGGTTCAGCTACCTGTGGCGGATGTTAAAAAGTCCGTTAAAGTAGGGAGTATAAAGGTAGGCTGGTGTGTATGTCACCTGACATTCCACGAGCCACCAGAGGTTTGCTTCAGGTGTCTGGAACCAGGACACAAGTCGTGGGACTGTAAAGGCCCCGACAGGCGCAAACTGTGTAGGCGATGCGGCGCTGAAGGTCATAAGGCCCAAAGCTGCACGAGTCCGCCCATCTGCATGATCTGTATCGGGAAAACCTCGAAAAACAGACATCCGATGGGTGGTCCAGGGTGCCCGGCCTTTAAGAAAGCCGCAGTGAACAACAAATCACAGTGCAGGTAACGCAGCTGAACCTGAACCACTGTGATGCGGCTCAGCAACTGCTTTGTCAGGCGGTTTCTGAGTGAGAGACGGATATCGCCATCATTTCGGACACATACCGAGTACCCGCCGGCAACGGCAACTGGGCCTCAGATGCTAACAGGGCGAAGGCCGGTGGTAATAGCGGGCGACTTTAATGCCTGGGCCGTGGAATGGGGAAGCCGTTTCACGAACCAGTGGGGTCAGATCCTGCTAGAAACACTGGCCATCTTAGATGTCGACTTGGCTAATGTCGGTACCAAGAGTACCTTTAGTCGAAACGGAGCGGAGTTAATTATTGACGTGACCTTTTGTAGTCCTGGCCTAACAAGTAGTTCGAACTGGAGAGTAGATGATGGCTACACTCACAGCGACCATCTGGCGGTTCGCTACAGTATCGACTACAATAACAGCAGACGGCGGATAGAAGAAGAGGCGGCTAGACCAAGGCCAAGCCCTCGCAGGTGGAAGACATCATACTTCGACGAAGGGGTATTTAGGGAGGCGCTCCGCCGTGAGCGAAACTTAATCGGTTTGGACGGCGACGAGCTGGAAGCGGTGCTCTCACGTGCGTGTGATGCGACCATGCCTAGGCGAGTCCACCCTAGAAATGGGAGGCCACCGGCTTACTGGTGGACCAACGCGATTGCGGACCTGCGCCGCGCCTGCCTACGGGCTAGGCGGCGGATGCAGCGAGCACGATCAGAGGAAGAGCGAAACGAACGGCGGGTGATGTTCGCCGCTGCAAAAGCCGCGCTTAAGACCGAGATAAGAGCAAGCAAAAAGGCCTGCTTTGAGGGTCTCTGTCAGAGTGCCAATACGAACCCGTGGGGTGACGCCTACAGGATCGTTATGGCCAAGACGAGAGGTATGATGGCTCCTACAGAGCAATCTCCAGAGATGTTGGAGGGAATCATTGGAGGACTTTTTCCGCGTCATGATCCTAATCCTTGGCCTCCTTTCGTAGGACAGCCGAGGACCGGGGCTGGCGATGAGGAGAGGGTCACTGATGTGGAACGTGTGGGGATAGCTAAGTCCCTTAGCGTAGGTAAGGCCCCAGGTCCGAACCTGGCCTTAAAAGTAGCCATTGCAGAGGCTCCCGAGATGTTCAGGTTTGCTATGCAGAAATGCCTGGACGAGGGAGTTTTCCCAGAAGCTTGGAAGAGGCAGAGCCTGGTACTATTGCCAAAGGCGGGGAAAGCACCCGGAGACCCGTCGGCATATAGACCAATATGCTTGATTGACACGGCGGGGAAGGTGCTCGAAAAGATCATCCTCAATAGAATGTTGCGGATCACCGAGGGCGAAAATGGTCTTTCGAGTAACCAGTACGTTCGTGCGACTTGCCTCCGAGCTAGGAGACGAGTTCAGAGGGCAAGAACTGGGGCCGATAGAGAAGAGCGCAAGGTTGCGTTCCGTGAAGCTAGAGCTGCCTTCAAACGAGCTATCAAGCAGAGCAAGGCGAACTGTTACAAGGAGCTATGCCAGGAAGCCGACGCTAACCCCTGGGGAAATGCCTACCGCATCATAATGGCAAAGTTGAAGGGCCCATTGACGCTAGTCGAAATGTGCCCAGACAAACTGAAGGGTATCGTGGAGGGTTTGTTTCCAAAACACGATGCGACAACGTGGCCACCTACGCCGTACAGCGAGGGCGATGCGGAATTTGACCGACTGGTCTCCAACGATGAGCTCGTTGCCGTGACGAAAGCATTGAAGATGAAGAAGGCTCCCGGCCCGGATGGTATCCCCAACGTGGCGCTGAAAGCAGCGATCCTGGAGTATCCTGATATGTTCAGTATACCGAAAGTGAGGGAGCTACGTCCACGATGCAGTTCGGCTTCCGCAAGGGAAAATCGACGGTTGACGCAATTCGGACCGTCGTTGAGATGGCGGAAAGGGCATCCTTACAAAAGCGGAGAGGAGATCGCTATTGCGCCGTGGTAACGATAGACGTTAAAAACGCGTTTAACAGCGCCAGTTGGGAAGCTATCGCCGTAGCCCTGCATAATATGCGGGTCCCCGACTATCTGTGTAGGATTCTAAGGAACTACTTCCAGAATAGAGTCCTTGTGTACGAAACCAACGTAGGGCAGAGGTCATTTAGAGTGACAGCAGGTGTTCCACAGGGATCAATACTTGGCCCAACGCTCTGGAACGCAATGTACAACGGCGTGTTAACACTGAAGCTTCCGGCAGGTGTCATTATCGTGGGGTTCGCAGACGACGTTTTCTTAGCGGTATCTGGCGAATCAATCGATGAAGTCGAAGTGCTGGTATCGGAGGCAATCGACACAGTCGAAAGGTGGATGAATAGAGTGAAGCTGCAGATAGCCCATCACAAGACAGAAGTGCTCGTAGTCAGTAACCGCAAAGCAGTGCAAAGGTTGGAGATCACGATCGGAGAGGAGAGAATTTCATCGCAGCGCGCTTTGAAGCACCTGGGCGTGATGGTCGACGACCGCTTGAACTTTAACGCGCACGTTGACTACGCCTGCGAAAAGGCGGCGAAGACGGTTAACACAGTAGCGAGGATTATGCCAAACGCGGGCGGTCCAAGAAGCAGTAGGAGGCACCTCTTTGCAAATGTTGCAACCTCAATACTTAGGTATGGAGTGCCAGCCTGGGCTCCGTCGCTAAAAACGAAGAGAAACCGTGGAAGGCTGGACAGTGTGTTCCGGCTCATAGCTATGAGAGTCGCGAGTGCCTACAGAACAATCTCGTCGGAGGCTGTATGCGTTATCGCTGGGATGATGCCCATCTGCATCACCCTAGAGGAAGACGTCGACTGCTATCGGCGGAATAACGTAAGGAAGGCGAGAGCAGCTGCTAGAATGGACTCGCTGGTGAAGTGGCAACAAGAGTGGGACAATGCGGCGAACGGAAGGTGGACCCACCGACTGATCCCAAATGTGTCGGCGTGGGTGAACAGGAAGCATGGGGAGGTGAACTTCCATCTGACGCAGTTTCTGTCCGGGCACGGACAGTTTCCGGAAGTACCTGTTTCGGTTCGGTCACGCGTCTTCCCCTCTGTGTTCGGAGTGTGTGAACGTGGAGGAAACACCGGCGCACGTCGTCTTCGAATGCCCTAGGTTCTCGGAGATGCGCAGGGATATGCGCGGCCTGACAGTCGACAACATTGTCGAAGAAATGTGTCGCGACGAAGCTACGTGGAACGCTGTCGACAGAGCAGTAACGAGGATGCTGTCCGCGCTGCAAAGGAAGTGGCGCGAAGACCAGAGAGCGCCGAAACGCGATCCGGGTAGGCATGATCCACCGCCGGGGACATGACTGAGTCGTCCGTAGCGTAGTACCGGTTTTTGGTCGTCGGAGCGCCGGTGAACCGGAATCGTCGGACCGACTTCGGCACCATACTGGTCGGGATAGAAACATCGGTGTCGGGAGAACTTCCACCGCCGGGGTTTTTCTCCGTCGGAGTAGGCTAGGTCCACCGCCGGGGACTAGCCCGAGTATATCGCGGAGAAGCACCGGAACTTGGTCGTCGGGGCGCCTGTGAACCGGAAGCCAGTCTCCAACCGGAATCGCAGGAGAGACCTCGGAACCTGTCCGGGAAGAAACGGTTTCGGAAGATGTTCCACTGCCGGGGAAGTCTTTGTCGGCGTAGGGTAGATCCACCGTCGGGGACTATCCGAGTCGTGCGCGAAAAACTGGAGTGCTAAAACGGCACCGTTCCTCGGAGAAACTCAGTATGATCCGAAGTACTTGCTGGTGGTATTACAATAACAAATTTGGTGTATGTTTGTGCTAACTGTGTCGCTGAATGGCGATAGGTTAGGTACGAACACGAGAACGACTAGAATAAAAAAAATAATTTTAGAATAACAAATTTGGTGTATGTTTGTATTAACTGTGTCGCTGAATGGCGATAGGTTAGGTACGAAAACGAGAGCGACTAGAATAACAAATTTAGAAGCGACAAAAAGTGCATGAGCACAATAGCAGAAGAGCGCATGAGCGCATTACCCCCCCTGAAGCAGTCGCATATCAGTGGTACCAGGGGGATCGAGGCGTCAAGGAGTAGCAGAGTTTTTCCAATTGGTTTTCTCTGCTTGGGAGGTTGGGAGGAAAAAAACACACACACACACACTAGCGGTACGAGGAGACTCCTTGCCAGCGTGTCGACGTCGGTACTTCGGTACGGCGCTCCTGTCTGGGCAGCTGGACAGCTATCGAAGAGGAACCTGGCGTGGCTGAATAGCACATACAGGCTGATGGCCATGAGAGTAGCCAGTGCATACCGAACCATATCCACGGAAGCGGTCTGCATCATAGTGGAATGATCCCTGTGGTACTCTCCGGCTTGACAGATCGAATGATAATAATCTTCACCAACGGCATGGCCTACTCAGTTATGATTATTGTCACCAAACTACCACATCTCCCTTTGTCAAAATAATTATGCAATTTTGGCCTTCTTCACAGATTTATCCACTATTTTGCACCGTTTTGCATTGCATCAGTCAATTGACAAATCGGATGTTTTATCTTTAGTATGTGTAACTAGTTGCACTGTTTTTGCAATTCGTTTATCAAAATCTTTCAAAATTGCACTATTTATCATAATTTGTTTTAAAAACAACTACACCTGTCGATCATGTGTGTTGGAAGATATAACTAATTCAATTATCTTTAATATTTAAGAAGCATTTCTATTGCTTTATCATATAAGTGAACATATATCTTATTAGACTTTTCACTTCCCTCTTCTAATTTAACCTTATTTTCTACCTCCCGGCCTAGCCGATTAAATTGTCAACCGACGTTTTTGCTTTTGCGTCTCCCTCCTTGGAGGCAAGATATTATTACCAGCCCCGGCCGGAATTTCATCCGCCGCTTTGACGTCTCCCTTCTCTGAGGCGAGACATTATTGCCAGCTCAGGCCAGAATTTCATCTGCCGCTTTGGCGTCCCCCTCCTTTGAGGCGAGACATTATTGCCAGCCCCGGCCGGAATTCCACCCGCCGCTTTGGCGTCTCCCTTCTCTGAGGCAAGACATTATTGCCAGCCCTGCCAGGAATTTCATCCGCCGCTTAGGCGTCTCCCTTCTCTGAGGCAAGACATTATTGCCAGCTCCGGCCAGAATTTCATCTGCCGCTTTGGCGTCCCCCTCTTTTGAGGCGAGACATTATAGCCAACCCCGGCCAGAATTTCATCTGCCGCTTTGGCGTCTCCCTTCTCTGAGGCGAGACATTATTGCCGTCTACGGCCGGATTTTCAGCCGTCGTTTCGGCATCTCCCTCTTTCGAGGCGAGATATTTCGACTTCCCTCATGTCTGATCCGAACAGATGCTATCCGTCGGAAAACAGACTACTTATAGTTACCTAAAGCTTCAATTGGTTCACCCAGTTTCAACCAGCAGGAAAACACTCTCTTGTTCTTTTGCCGTTTTCCTCCTTGTTTTCGTTGATCTTCACGAGGTGTGTAGCTGATAGATCGCCACCGTGTTTCCAGTGGAATATCCGCTTCTTCAAGTTGGTCTTCTGGTTGGTTCTCCACACTTCCGCTTCTGAGTTCAGCAAATGGGTTCTTCTCGTCGCCAATGTGGTATTCTCTGGCTTGACAGATCAAATGATAATGATCTTCACCAACGGCATGGCCTACTCAGTTATGATTATTGTCACCAAACTACCACAATCCCCATAAAAATCGTACTGGAAGAAGACTGCGAATGCTACAACCGCCGAGGAACGACAGGATCCCGCAAGAATGCGAGAGCTGGCTCGATGAGAAAGTTTCTAATTTTTGTATTTTTTTTATTAGAAGTGAGCACCCAGGAAAACAAAAAGAACGAAATCAATCGGTGCCGTAATCGCTTGTTTCCAAATAGGATGAGCGTGAGATTACTGATGGCACACATACCCTATGCCACGATTAAATAATTAATCTGAATTCTGAGCTCGCATAGTTCTCGTGCTATGTAAAAAGGAATGCACAACACTTCCCGGACTACAACAACAGCTCTTTCTACGGCTAGCATTTCTCACTTATTTCTCACCTCTTCAATCTATTCTGAAATTGTCGTTAGGAATTCTTTCGTCCTGCCGTACACCACCATTAATTGCCTTGTGCATTTGTGCTTGTGCTGGCATACGTAATGGATAGTACATGGGACTTCTCACCGCCTCTGGATCCCTTAGTAATGACGACTTCCTACAGCTCAAAGTGGTATAAGGATGGACTACGTAGTTTTCTGAACCTCTTTCGTGTCTTGGTACTACCGATACGGTGAAGAATTTACATTCGGTAGGTTCTGTTCTGAAATTTACTCAGAACGGACACGGAATCGATGTAAAAACTCGGTCTACCTTGTTCACGAAAAGGAAGAATTCTGTAGTTTCCTTCACCACTTAAACTCCCAGAACTTTTCCTGCTTCAGAATTCTCGAACTCTTCAAACTTTTTTCCAATAACTCTTTTGCTGTATAGCTCAAAACCCTGACTGATGGTAAAAGCAATCATCAACTATTCAAACGCAGTTTTCCTGTTTAAAATCATATAGACACGGAGACAAATTTCGTTCATTTGAAACAAAAATATTCATGTTTATTCGGTAAACTGATAAAATATTTAAAACTAAAATATTAATTTTTAAAACAAACTCAATTACATATTGATTTCTACAATACCCATTGAAGAGCCCCCCCGTTCCGCCGTCGAGAACATAAACAAAACTCTCAAGTTCCAGCTGCATCATCAAACAAGTTTTCCTCTTGCAAAAAAGGCAAGTTTCACCAAAAGTTTCCACGAAATCCCATTGATTTCGGGAGCGTATGTTATCTACATAATATTGGCATTGAAAGTACCACGTGGCTGGTGGGATTTCCTAGAGAAGGAAATGACTTTGTAAATTTGATTGGAAAACACATATTTCCGTAGGGCCGACCTGTCACAAAAAAAACAAATAATTTTACATTTGTTTCTAACATAACCTGTTAGAAGATGCATTTTTGTTTCAAAAATGGATTGAATTTGCTTCAAATGTGACGTTCGATTTGCTCCAAACAGTTTTATTGTTGTTGCCAGAACAAATTGACAATTTATTTGAGTTTACTTGAAATATTTTTGATTTTACCATGCTTTTTTCTGCGTGGTCGTTATTAAAAACAGTTTTACCGTTACCCATAAGCTACGTAGTGTTAAGCGTTATATTTGCATTCAATTCGGTTGGGCTTCTACTGAAGAACTGTTTTGGAGTTTTTAATGTTTTCTCCATGTCAGCGAGTTTAATCACAGCCTTCATTACGCTCTGAGTGAATTTAATCACAGCTTCTTCTGCTATCAATGAATATACTCAAATGCGTTTCTACGGCTGCTCATTTCGCTTCGTGTAAGTGAATTAAATCACATTATCTACATTCATCTCAGTAAATTCAATACAATATCTATGCTCTACCAATAAATTTCATTACATGATTATGGACTTACATATAAGTTTAATAGTCGATGTTGAATTATCAGTCAATCAGTTTTCTAACAAAGAACAATTTCAAGCATTTTTGAGTCGAAACTGACTAGAAGGATACACTGGCAAATACATATGACAATAACTGCCCTTTACTGGTACCAAAAGAGGTGGCAAGTTGCACCGAAAAAACATAGTGAAAAGTAGCATTTTTCATGCTAAAAAGATGAAACCGCGAACGAAGTGTTGTTACGCACAATTGTTGATTCGGCGTTATTTTTCAAATATTAAAACAGTAGTCTTGATGAAGAATAAATTAGAAATCGCAATTTAATATACTATTCACAACGACGCAGCCTTTCATAATAGTGAATTAAATCACAGTATTCCACAAATCTCCAATTACCAGCCATAAGTGGGATTCACATCTTATTCTACTCTACTAACAACACTTATTTCCAAGACAACCGTGGAAATGCTAAAAATTGTTTTAATAAAACTCTTTCTCACCGTTTTGGCTGGCACCCTGCAGGTACCAATATCGGTTTTTTTACTGTTCCGCTTTCCTCTAAACTTTGTTGCAACCATTTACGAAGTCATGCAAATACCAAAACATTTACAATCTTTTACAATGACATTGTTAACACTTACTCTGCTATTGGAACAAATTAATTCTAAGTAAATTGTAATGGACTACCCGTTTGGCGCACACCCACAGTTGATCAGCAGGAGTAAATCAATTTTATTTTGTATGGTGAAAAGCATCTAAACTTGAATTACTTGAAATAGAAAGCTTTTACTGAAAAAATATTTGGTAGGCTTAATAGTAGTCACCATTGTGCACAACTACTACCAAATATTTTTTCGAATAATGTATTCCACTTCGATAAACTTGCCTTTAGATGCTATTCACCATACAATATTTTTGCAATTTACTTTTAGCGATTTTTCGCGCATAGAAGCTAGCGCCACATTGGTCGATGCGGAGAGTAGGAAAACAGCCGATGTAGTTAATTCATTGTATAGTGAACCGCGGGTTCAACCACCGATCGGCTACGAATTTCCTTGACCAGTACCAAAGGCATAAACATTTTTCAACAAAGCTCAATTTCTTCTGATTGTCACCTCTTCGTTCAATCACCGATTTCATTAATAAGTTTGTACTATTAAAAGTTGAGCGTTTTCATGGTTCCAGTGGCGTAGCTAGGAATTTGGGGGCCCAGTGCGGAACAAAATTCGTGGGCCCCCATGAAAATTACTGATCGCACTGTTGTATTTTGTACAAAACGATGAAAAAAATCAATGAAATCCATCAATGAACGTGAGATTTTTTCTTAGAATTATGTCGAATTTTTTAACCAAATTATTTGGGAATTGTACCAAGTAGTCTTTAAGGAATTCCTTCAAAGATTGCTTTACCGTTTTCTTTTAAAAAAATCTTCCTTGAAGAACAATTTGTCTTCAAGAATCTTTCAAGTCGTTAATGCAAGGATGTCATTCAGTTTTTCTATAAGCACTCCTTCAGGAGTTCTTACAGTGTTGTCTCCGAGGATGTTTTCAAAAATTCTCCAAAGATTTTTTGGAACCACATATTCTTCCAAAAAAATAAAATCGGAATCGGGTTCTGTAGGGGTATCCCGATTATTTCATAATCGGAATCTCCGTCCAAAAAATAGTCGAAATCCAAAATTTCATCATTTTTGGTGCCCGGGAACTATTTTTAAAATCCATTTAAAGTTTGTGTTGAGTACATAGTAGAACATTCATTCCAGTATTTTGTTCATTTTCTGTACCAGCCTACTCCCAACAGTTTGAGGCAGGTCAGTTTCCCATTTGTTTTATATACTTGCGCTGAACCTGACCTCGAACAATACTATTGTTTTTTCCTGCTCAACAGCACTGGCTTCCTAGCTGCTGCCTATATCATATAGTTAGCTCAAATTCAGTTTCTCTCAACCCGGTCACCGATCTGGACGTACCGCACGTCGCTGTCGGTCGAATAAAGTTATCGTTTAGTGTAACTTGTGCCCCTTTTGTTCGGTGGAAGAATTTCGGTCGCCACTCGACTTCTCTGGTGCCCGCGATATTGTCGTGTCGGCGGAGTCGCGAGTTTTCCTGCGAGTGTCCGCAGTGGATTCAAGTGTCGTCTCGAACAGTTTGTATGGGGATTTTTTTTTTGTTCGGGGTGAACTGTCATTTTATCGATTGAATTGGGTTCTTTAAGGGTATCTTTAAAATGTATTTAAAGTTTGTATGGGAAAATTTTTTTGTTCGGGTCGAACTGTCATTTTATCGATTGAACTGTCATTCTATCCACGGAAATTAAAACTGTTTAGTTAATTTAACCGGGAACACAAAGGAATTGAAACGCAATAAAATCACGTTATGCTCACAAGGATTCCAAGGATTTCCTCAGAAATTCCTCCAATGATTCCTTAAAGAACGCTTGTTTCGATAAAAATCTGCAAGGGTTCTTCAAATCCCAAAGAATCCGTTGGATATTTTTTTTTTAATATCCAAGGATTCCTACAGAAGTTCCTCTAAGAAAATTCTCAGAGGAACTTCATAGGAGTTTTGCAGAAATTCTTTCGAAAAATCCTACTGAAATTCCTCCAACGAATTTTTTAATATTCATCAACTCAAGGAAATTTGCCAAGGATTCCTACAGGAATTTTTGCTAACATTTCTCTGGGCACTATTTAAAAAAAATCTATTGTGATTTTTCAAAGTTCTTTCGAGACCTACTTTTACTAGGTTATTAATGATTCCGCTAGAAATTCCTCCGAAAAAAATCGTTTAAAAAATCTCTGAGTATTCCTGGTTGGGTCAACAGGCCCTTAATAATCCTACAATCGCAAATGAATTCTATTACCGATGATTACGTAATTTTTGTTATCATTCGTGCTCACTTCTAACAAAAATACAAAAAAGAAACAAGACAAAAAGCGCTTCATTGCTTTGATTTGAGACGGATGAAAATTGGAGCGTACCGTGATTTCGGGTGAAATTTATCACTTTTCACAGTTTTTCGCGCCTAATGTTTGAATATTCAACGATATGGTTGAACTCAAAGTTTTGAAACAAGTACGACCACGGTTTTCATCAGTCAACGAAGTTGAAAATTTTTTTACAAATCATTTTATCACAATAAATGTCATTTGAAATAAAAAATCAAGAATTTTACTTTAGGGGTGAAATTGATCAGTCATTTCTGCCTTTGTAAGTCCTGAAAACATTTTTTCTACCTAAATTAACTACCTCAGAATGCGAAAAGCTTTGCAACACTTTTACAACTTTACCAAATTTTGAATTATTCAAGTTCAAAGTTTAATAATTCCCAAGAAAACGCCTTAAAATATGGAATTTTCATACCAAATATGTAATTACACTACTGTACTTCCGAAATAAATTAGAATATTTATAGAATTTTTTATGACGAAATCGGATTTAGCGAATACTTGGAA
This sequence comes from Aedes albopictus, assembly GCF_035046485.1. NCBI lineage: Eukaryota > Metazoa > Arthropoda > Insecta > Diptera > Culicidae > Aedes > Aedes albopictus. Next base: position 180,347,386 of record NC_085136.1, on the reverse strand, counting down.
GCTAGAAGCATTAATACCGCTGCGGTAGCAAAAGTTTGAAAGTGTCTTTGAAGTTTGCCTCACACGCAGTATTGGAAAATACAGGATTTAATACAGAAACATGTGACTAATTGGCTACAAAACATGTTAACTTATCATTCAATGACCCTTGAGCCAGATGATGGACATTTTCCACATATTGTTTTAAGTTTAGAGCGTTATTTTTGACAATTAAAAATGCCCCTCACATCGATCAATTTCACCCCACTAATCAATTACACCCGAAATCAGATGCCCTATCTTATCAAATAAAAAAAATCTCATGTTACTCCAAGGATTCCTCCTAAGACTGTTTTGCTACTTTATTCAGGAATTCTTTAAGAATGCTTAGAAGCATTAAGTGATGATGATTAACCTGGGCTTGTTAGGGGAATATCTGTAAATAAAAAGAAAATCGGGTTAAGTACGGTTCCTTTGAATTCCACTAAGAATTTGCATCCTTTGACAGATACGTATTTCGACCTCAACTGTAAGGTCGTCTTCAGTGTCTTGTACTTGACTCGACTCAAGTCCAAGACACTGAAGACGACCTTACAGTTGAGGTCGAAATACGTATCTGTCAAAGGATGCAAATTCTTAGTGGAATTCAAAGGAACCGTACTTAACCCGATTTTCTTTTTTTATTTATCTTTTAAGTGATGAATGCAAGATTAAGATCTCATAGAGGATATCCATAGAGAATTATTCAGGAATCGCTTTTAGAATTCCTACGGGAATTTTTCCAAGGATTTCTTAAATATTTCTCCAAAACAAAACTTTCGAAAATTATCAAAAAAATCTTTCAGAATTCCTTCAAGGATCTTGTTAGCAACTACTGCAAGGTTTCATCAATCGGATAAAGCTTTCCTTGTTTAATTTATTTAACAGTTTCTCCAAGAATTCTACCGAGGATTACTCTTGGGACTTTTCCAGGACTCGCTTTAGGAATTCTTCCAAGGTTTTATTCAAAATTTTAAAGAAATTCCTTCAAAGAGGCCTTTAGAAATCCTTCCCAAACTTTCTTCGGGAATTTTTCTAAAGATGTCTTTAGTAGTTCATCCAATAAATGCTCTTACGATTTCTCCAAAGATTCGTTCAAAATTTATTAAAGTATTCTCTTAAAATTTCCTCAATTGATATCATTCATTCTTACTTAAACTTTCAGGACGCGCGCCTGTTGGAGCCTAAAAATACACTGTGCATGCGCTGTATACGACGAGCGAGGTTTTTTTTGGCATTGATGTACTTTTTACAACGACTTAAGGGTTAAACTGATGTCCCCAAGTATTTCACATTTTTTTTTTACAACAAATCTTTCGGGCATTCTTTCATGCAAGGATTTCTTCATGTATTTATATAATGACTTCAGCAAGATTTTTTCGAAGATTTTTAAGAAATTCCTCCAATAATTTATTCAAGGTTTCAAGAACTCCTCATTAAAAATTAAAAAAAAACATTAGATTTTTTCAAGAAATAAAATTAAAAAAAAATCATTTTTAGAAATTGCTTTGTGATTTTCTTAGGAAATTGTTTGTAAACTTCTCTGGTTTTTTTTTTGGAAATTCCTTAGGTAATTCCTTAGCGATTTTCTTCGGCCGTTCCGTTTTAAATTCTTGATTTTTTTTTTTAAATTCGCAAGAGTGTATCTCATAGAACTGCAAAACCAGACAAAAACGAGCTGCATAACAGACGTAATTCCGTAAAGAATTATGAAAAAAATCCAGAGGAATTACCAAAGGAATTTTCTGGGGAATTACCGGAGTCAGACAAACGAATTGACTAAGAAATTTTCAAAGTACCTGTCGAATGAATTTCTAAAGGAACTATTGAAATAAAACAAACGTAAATTTCAGGCATATTAGCAAAGGAACTGCCGGTGAAACATTCAATGAAATTGCTGAAATCCCGTAGGAGTTTCCTGATAAATTTCCAAAGCAATTGCCCAAAGAATAACGAAACTTCAAAAATAATATCTAAAATCAATTTCGAATATTATTGCCAACAAATTATCGAAAGAGCTACCAAAACAAATTCCAAAGGAATTGCCGAAAAAAAAAATGCCACATGAATTAACCAATCAATTTCCATATGAATTGGTGAAGAAGTTTCCAAAAGAGTGTTAAAGTTATTCCCAAAGTAATTATCAGATGATGTTTCAAATGAATAGTAAAAAAACAGCAAAAGGTTGCAGACAAAATTTTTAAAGAAATTTCCGTAGAAATAAGAATCTGAAGTTCGTAAAGTCATTGCTAGAGCATTGCTGAGAGTTCATTAAGGAAGTTTACAAAGGAATTGCCTAACAATTTCTCAACAGATTTGCCGCAGAAATTTTCAATGATACTTCTAACAGAGATCCTAAAAAAAAGCTAGAGAATGTTTACCAAAGGGATATAGGGTGTTCCAGAAAGTATGGGCACAACTTTGTATAGCGAAAATACAAGCATTTTCTTAACAAAAGACAATTTTTATATTTTTGTATTTTAATTCAAAGTATTTTCATTGATACATGTAAAGAGTTTATACATTAAAAATGGTTTTTATATGCAGAATGTTTAAAATGAAAAATCAACTTTTAAAACTTCTGCACAAACTACTTTTTTACGGTTTTGCCAAATACCCTAATTCGAAACATTTTTTTCGAATTATTATCGCAAGATATATTCAAAAACATGTTTCCTGAGATGATTGATTTGATTTTTTCATAAAAATATGTTTTGCCTGTGCGCAAGGGTATTTTGAAATTTTGAGAAAAGTGAAAAATTAGCCTTTTCTTTTTTTGGATAATTGGTGCCCACACACAATCGAGTTTTAAAACATGTTTTAACGAGAATACAAATAAATTATACTACACTTTATAAAGCTAGAGCATTTATTTTACTTATAGTGAAATTGAATTGCAATTTTCTGCATGCTGTGATACATATTCAGATGCTCGTTTTCAACTATTAGAAAAACGGGTTTTCATAAATATACATTTTGGTGTTTAAATTCATTTTTCAGATTAAAAAAAAAAGTTTTTAATTCAAACTAAGGGTTGTATAATAGATACGCATGTAGAAATACTCGGATATATTTTTTGAAATTTTTATCGAGCTTAATTTCATGCGTAGAAAACAATTTGTTAAGCGATGTTATTGGAAAATACAGCAATTTGTGCAGAAGCTTTAAAAGGTCCTTTAAGGGAAGAGATGGCAGAATTCGTCAAGTTTCAGTGCAAACATCGAATGGAGTGCTAAGAAGGCCAGTTTCCAAACTGGCAGTGCTGGACGTCGCAGGAAGCAGTAAAGCCGAGCCTGGTACTCGTCCTTGCGGGGAGGGGGATGTTAGCGACGCAGCCCAACTTTTGGCAACCTTGCCAACGGATCATAGTGATGCGGTGTAGATCGAAGCTAGATGACAGAGCAATTGATAGACAATGACAAATAGCTGACTGATCACAAAACTATATCGTGACCGCATGTGTAGTGTTGATATTAAAATCAGAAATTGAACTACAATTGGACAAATTACAGCATAATTAGCTAGAATTAGTTGTTGGCTTACTAGCTGGTGGACCAGTTCCGCGTTTGGGATCAGCAGAAGTGTAGTGCATCTAGGAATCTGTGAAATACGGTATATTGATCCTCCTAGGTTAGATAATGAATTTGCTTTCATAGAATGATTCCCTAAAGATGAAATTATGTCCCCATAGCTATACCAGGAATATCCCGCTAGTATCCAACTCTTGTATCGACTAGTGAATTAAGCAGGTGTATTAAGTATGGACTTTTTATATTGTGAAACGCCTATTGATTGATTGCATTTATTTTAGGTGTTACACTCAGAAGCAATTCTAATTTGTTCGGGAACTATTGCCGACCTAAGACTGCACCGAATTTGTAATTATCCTTATTAATTAAGTAAATTGAATTCGCCACTAAAATAAAATTTATTGCAGCTTAAAGCATCACGCTAAACGAATCGGTGTTTTGTTTATTCCCGAACAATGAGGAACTCCTACAAGATTATTTCTTAAGGCTTATCTGAAGGATTCCTTGAAGGCTTCATGACATAATCCAAGGAATTCGAAGAGGTATTCCAGAACGAATGTTTGAAGAAATTCCTGAAAAAATCCTTGAAGGAATTCCTGAAGGATTTCTTGAGAAGTTCCTGTAGAAATGCTTGGAAAAGTTCCTGAAGGAATGCATCATTGTAAGCTTTCCTAAATCAATGCTTAGAGGAATTTCTGAAGTAATCCCTGAAAAAAGTTCTGAAGTTAATCTTAGAAGAATTTTTGTGGAACTCCTGATGTAACTCCTGATAAATCGTAAAAGATATCCCCAGAGACAAGGACTTTAACTGAAGGAATTCCCACAGAAACCCTTCAAAGAATATGTAGAAAGAAATATTTCTCGCGCTTAGTATCATACGGGCGTATCTACAGTGATAGATTTCTCTTCATCGATTTGGTAAATCATTTTCGGTTATTTTTGTTGTTTTAGATTCTAGTCCTAGTCGTCCTTCATCGAAAAACACCGAGAGATCATCCTAATATTGGTCGTATTTTCCGGAATACTCCGAAGAGAAAATCGATGAAGAGAAATCGATCATTGTAGATACGCCTGTATGATACTAAACGCGAGACTTGATGAAATAGTTGGAATAAGTTGATTGCATTTTTTATACGAGAGTAAAACTTATCCACAAACTTTTGTTATTACAGTTTTGACATGTGTTCAGATTTTAACTTTAATAAATGAGACCTCTGAATTTCAATTGCTATCCTAAGCTAAGTAAACAGATATGTTTGGTCCTGTGGTTGGGATAAGTATCAGGGACATTTTCATTATGCTCATGAATTTTACTTCCATATCGGTACTGAATTTCGTAAAATTATATTTTGATTTCTAGCACATTTTTTCTTGTATTTCGGGACCCCTGTAGGTACAAAGAGCAATCATCGAAAAAAAAGGACTTCAAATAAGTCATCTGTGTGCCCATTTCAAAATCTCACGAAGGGGCCCCTACAAACCCTTCAGCAGGTCTGCAAGTATTGAACTTATAATTGTAGCAAACTTTCGCTATTTAAAAAACTTTATTCAAACTAGTGTAAGAAACCTTCACTGATTTGGAGGCCCCCTTGAATTCGGGGGCCCGGTGCGGACCGCACCTCCGCACCCCCCTTGCTTCACCACTGCATGGTTCACCGAATGAATAATAACACATGATTGATGCTACATAATTCATAAAACACCAAGGTCCAAGCGCATCATATCGTCTCTCTCACTGGCAATAATTTCAAAAGGACGCTTCTAATTGAGCGCTGTTGTAATTTTCATCACACATTCGAAGAAAATTACTCGATGTACACGGAAGTTGCAGCCTGAATGCTAAACAAATTGTCAGTAACAACATACCTTTTCGATGTGGATCTGATACAAACCTCCACCTCATCACACGTTTACGGCATAATTCGATCCCCCCGGATCATCACTTTTACAAAAGCGCACTTATTACTCGGCTCTTTTCTATAGTAAATATCTTCTGTATGCTACCTCAACGGCACCGGCAAACTTGAGAAAACAACACGAGATGCCAATCATTTAATTTAATCACTTGTACCCCACACCCCAATCGCTGCAGAATAGACAAAATTTAGCTTTTCTTTCACATTCCACTTTCACTGCTCACCGACATGTTGTGACAAGACCGGCGTCACCCACTCATCGCCTTCCATTTTTTCAATTTTCCCCTATTGCAACCGGGAGCACAAAACCACTTATTATGTGTATTATGAATTTACAAAACATTTTATTTGATTCATTTCATTGCTTGATTAGCCGCGCGCTTTTTTTTTTTATCCTCGTCGCCACTTGTGGTAACCGCGTGTGGATAGCTCGAGTGTGTATAGAAAACTGGTCATTTTCGAGCGGCGCCGCGGAGCCTCTTGTTGTTGTCGGCCCACCGCGCAGGTGCGCGTATGCATCGGTGTGTATCGTATAATCGTTATTGATAAGGTACCACAGACATTACATTCTGTAGGCCATCGTTGATGGAAGACATGGACTGGAGGGTAAGTGACCACCACAGCGACCACCAGGCGATTCTCTACAAGATAGGCCAGAGAGCTCCTACGTCCATACAGAGAACTAGGACTTATGAGCGGAAGTGGAAAACGAAGGACTTCGACAAGGAGACTTTTATCGAGGCACTTCGGCCAAACAGCGATGCGGCAAACCTCGACCCAGGGTGGTTGACGAAAGCGCTAGCAACGGCATGTGATGCAGCAATGCCGAGGAAGATTGAACCTGGGAACGCTAGACGCCCAGCGTATTGGTGGAATGGTGGTGGTGGTGGTGGAGGCTCCCGGTCTGGATGGAATCCCCAACGTGGCGTTGAAAGCAGCGATCCTGGAGTATCCTGATATGTTCAGGTCAGTGTTGCAGAAATGCCTGGAGGAAGGAATCTTTCGGGATATATGGACGGTCCAAAAACTAGTGCTGCTGCCAAAACCAGGAAAGCAGCCGGGAGAACCAGCATCGTACAGGCCGATCTGACTGTTGGATACGCTCGGAAAACTTCTGGAGAGGATTATTCTTAATCCGGGAGCGGTCGCGCCGTGTACTGAGTACACGCACCATGAAAAATGCATGTTTTTGGTACATAGCGTGAGCGTGGCGTCGCTGCAGGTAGTCAAAGACGCGACTACTCGAGGGTTAACAGGCTGACCGAGTATTTTTTTTATCAATTTCTTTATTTAAAAGGCCTAGACGCCCGAAGGCTTTACGAGGCCAATAAAACCATTTTAATTTTTAAAAGATAAACTAATAGAATCACAGCCACTCTTTAATTCCTGAGTACCACATAACTTCTTCTTATCCTTTGCGCGCTTGGTTGACAGCCGCCGTTTGTTGGTTCCGTCATTGGTCTTATATGGTGAAGATGAGCTGTCGTGTCCGTCGTCGTCCTCGTCGTCGTCGTTGTCTCCATTCGTGCTCTGTTGGTCTACTTGGTCGGCTTGGTTTGCAGGCACAATTGTTTTTTGTTCTTGCTCGATAAGCGCACGCTTACTTCTCGCCACTATTTCGATGAACGTTTCACCTACTCCAGGGGAGGATGGGGTTGATTGACTACTGCTCATCGGTGGGAAATCGGCGTCGGAGAATATTTGCTCGCTTGATTGAGCTGTTGCTGCTGCTGCTGTTGTGCTTGTTTCGGGTTGTGGTGCGGTCGCTTCCAAACATCTCTGCTTGGGATGAACCGGCCTGGAGCACCACCTGCAGGTTCTAATTTGGCGCATGTGCTGCACATAGCAGACCTCGTCGGCTATCGTGAGATATGAAGGGATCGGGTGTTTGATCCGCATCAATAGCATTCGAACCCCGATCGGTATGCCGACAAAATAATTCTTCCATCGTTCCGTTTGGATGGAAAAAACATCTCCGTACTTCTTCATGAAGTTAGCAACAGTGGTATGGGGGACAGAAGGGGGCAGGTCATGCACACGAACAGTCACTGCCTCGCTGTCCACATATACCGGGATTTTAAACGGATTGTCTTTCCAGACAAAGGCCCGCTTGATGTTGTGCGCTTTTTCATAGCGCAGCGCCGTATCGTGGTTCACCATTTCAATGTATACACAGTTGCGCGTGTTATGCAACTGGATACTTTTCACATCAGAAAGATTTAACTGCAGTTCACTTTCTAGAAAGCGTTCGACTTTGCGAACATCGGGTCGCCCGGGAACAACACTAAAATCAACAATTAGTGTGTTTTTTCTAAAACCACTCATTTCACCGAATTAATAGCACGGGAGTTCTGATGAAAACGTCTGAAGGCTACGAGTGTAGGCTGTCAACTGAGGCTGACCGAGTATACCGAAAGTGTGAGAGGGCTGTCTACGATGCAGTTCGGCTTCCGCAAGGGAAAATCGACGGTTGACGATAATTAATTCTTCCATCGTTCCGTTTGGATGGAATTCGTTTGATTCCGTTTGGATTCGGACCGTCGTTGAGATGGCGGGAAGGGTACCTTACAAAAGCGGAGAGGAGATCGCTACTGTGCCGTGGTAACGGTAGACGTTTAAAACGCGTTTAACAGCGCCAGTTGGGAAGCTAGTAATTTTTCTCACTTAAGAGATTCTTAAAAAAAATATTTCTTAGGAGCTTGTGCTCCGTCTTTATTCAATCTTCTGAAGGAACTGACAAATGATCTTAGCCTAACGGTATTTATAATCTGTGAGCGTGGGATCGATATCTGTTTGGTGAAACTAAAAGATGATGATCTTTGATTATTTTATCTGCACTCTGATGCACTGCGTATGGTCCTCCGTGGGATTGTTAATCAAATGCGGCGATTCATAATGCTCGACGATGGTGGTCTCGATATCAATGCTGAGATTTTCTGGATGCTGGTGTCTGGTCCGCAGGATGATTGCAAGTTTGTTGCATTTCGCCAAGATGTTTATTAACTAGCTATCGCCGTAGCCCTGCATAATATGCGGGTCCCCGACTATCTGTGTAGGATTCTAAGGAACTACTTCCAGAATAGAGTCCTTGTGTACGAAACCAACGTAGGGCAGAGGTCGTTAAGAGTGACAGCAGGCGTTCCACAGGTGTCAATACTTGGCCCAATGCTCTGGAACGCAATGTACAACGGCGTGTTAACACTGAAGCTTCCGGCAGGTGTCATTATCGTGGGGTTCACAGACGACGTTGTATTAGCGGTATCTGGCGAATCAATCGATGAAGTCGAAGTGCTGGTATCGGAGGCAATCGACACAGTCGAAAGGTGGATGAATGGAGTGAAGCTGCAGATAGCCCATCACAAGACAGAAGTGCTCGTAGTCAGTAACTGCAAAGCAGTGCAAAGGTTGGAGATAACGATCGAAGAGGAGAGAATTTCATCGCAGCGCGCTTTGAAGCACCAGGGCGTGATGGTCGACGACCACTTAAACTTTAACGCGCACGTTGACTACGCCTGCGAAAAGGCGGCGAAGGCGGTTAACACAGTAGCGAGGATTATGCCAAACGCGGGCGGTCCAAGAAGCAGTAAGGGGCTGTCCATAAACCACGTGGTCATTTTTTTGGGACTTTTCAACCCCCCCCCCCCCCCCGCGTGGTCATTAGTCCATACAAACAATTTTATTTGTCCATACAAAATGGTCATTAACCGAACACCCCCCCCCCTCATGACCACGTGGTTTATGGACAGCCCCTAAGAGGCGCCTCTTGGCAAATGTTGCAACCTGAATACTTAGGTATGGAGTGCCAGCCTGGGCTCCGGCGCTAAAAACGAAGAGAAACCGTGGAAAGCTGGACAGTGTGTTTCGGCTCATGGCTATGAGAGTCGCGAGTGCGTACAGAACAATCTCGTCGGAGGCTGTATGCGTTATCGCTGGAATGATGCCCATCTGCGTCAAGTGCTATCGGTGGAGTAACGCAAGGAATGCGAGAGCAGCTGCTAGAATGGACTCGCTGATGAAGTGGCAACAAGAGTGGGACAATGCGGCGAACGGAAGGTGGACCCACCGACTGATCTCAAATGTGTCGGCGTGGGTGAACAGGAAGCATGGGCAGGTGAACTTCCATCTGACGCAGTTTCTTTCCGGGCATGGCTGTTTCCGGAAGTACCTGTTTTGATTCGGTCACGCGTCTTCCCCTCTATGTCCGGAGTGTGTGAACGTGTAGAAAACACCGGCGCACGTCGTCGTTCTCGGAGATGCGCAGGGATATGCGCGGCCTGACAGTCGACAACATTGCTGAGGAGATGTGTCGCCACGAAGACACGTGGAACGCTGTCGACAGAGCAGTAACGAGGATGCTGTGCGCGCGGCAAAGGAAGTGGCACGAAGACCAGAGATCGCTGGACCGCGACACGGTGGGACGAACGGCCAAAATCGTGAACTTTTTTCAGTAGCGTATTTGAACGTGATTTTTTCGGCATGGTGTCTTCAGATGAATATTTTATAAAAATAGGGCGCATCCAATGGCGTTTAGTTTTAGTTCGCAACTTTGCCACAGGCGGCGCTGTAAAATCCAGCTTTTTTGTTTGACGTTTTTTCAATATGGTGTCTTCGGCAAAGTTGTAGATATGCTCAATACAAATACCTTTGCCGCAGACACCAACCCTCTATCTCTTCGTTGTTTCAAGATACAGACGTTTTTTATGGATGACCCCCTAAAACTCGTTTTATTCATATATTTCGAAAACGCGCAGTTTTAGAAAGTTACAATCTTCTACAAAGTTATGTAAAATGTCAAAATAAACAACTTTGTAGAAGTGAATAGGGTTCTAAAATGTCAATAGGGTTAGTTATGGCTATTTTTGAGCAAAAAATAGTTGTTTTTCATGGGTCAAAAACTATCTTGGATGCAAACGGATGCAAACCAAACCTCACTAGGTTCAATATGTATTACTATTAGTTGAATATCCTGATGTTTTCGGCTGTATCCTCGAGTACCCTTAGCAGGGGTTCTTAATCTTACTAGAGCCTATTTTTGACGCTAAAACAATAATATCAATTTTTGTATGTCATTTAGAACCCCATTATCTTCTGCGAAGTGATAAATATTAACTATTCGCATAATTGTATGCATTATTGCGCCCACAAAAACCAATTATTATCGAATTACTATCACATTATTATACAAACACTGCATAGAAGTGAGCTAAACCAGTCGGTCATATGTATCCAAAAGATATCACCAGCAAGCAAATTTTATGCATGTGTTCAAAACATGAATGTAAATCTGGCGTTCGATTTGAATAGGTCGAATCTGCATAGGAGTCACAGTCAACATACGACCTATGCAAATCGAACGCCAAAAATGTACATATTCTTTTTAGCACGTATAGTAACCGAGCAAGCAGCACGTCTAGAAAACCTGAAATCATCTGTGTTAGCATTGGTATCCATTTTCCCAACTTTCAACATAACTACAAATTGATTTAAGGTACACCGGGGCAAGTTGAAACGGGTGGAGCAAGATGAAACACGAAGATTTGAAATAGATTTCAATACAATTTAGATTTTTTTCCTTCGTTAAAAGATTGTTTGAATCAAAAACTATGGCGATCAAACTGTTGATCATCATTAGAAAACATCATGTTAACCCGCTGTTTCATCTTGCCCCACCCGTTTCAACTTGCCCCGGTGTACCTTATGGAAATGAAAAGAAGCACTTTCAGCTATCGGAAACAACATTAATTTTACAGGTGCCGAACAATCGGGAGAGTGTGTGTATTTATACGGGAAGCTCAATGAACATATGACACGAGTAACTCTCGATTGAGCCAGTTAAAGGGTGAAACAGCTTCTCTAAATAAGGGTTCATAAACCACGTAGACTTTTTGGGGGGAGGGGAGGGGGGCGGTCTGGCCAAAGTCCACGCTCCATATAAATTTCCAAATTTTTGTATGGACAAAATTCTAGGGGGGGGGGAGGGTTTTGGGCTCTGAGATGACCAAATTTTGGTCTACGTGGTTTATGAACAGCCCCTAAGTTCTAATATTTAAACACATACCCAAAATAACTTTTATGATTTTTGTTTGGGTAAACCTTTACTCTTCATAAAAGGTGTTGTGCATATCCACAACTTTTTTGATAACTATAAATCGTCATTAAATCATTTTGTTTACAAATGCTTATTTGCATTCATGCAGGATTTATTTAGAGCGATCCAAAAATCTCATGCATGTTGACGCCTTTAAGTGAATTAGAACATTGATTATTAATTAATCGACATTAGAAACGTAGTGACCTAATATGAGTTGACTTTCTGCTTGTTCGGTTACTATACATACGTGCTTAAAAATAATATGTGTATTTACTTGCTGGTGAAACCACTTGGATACATGTGACCGACTGGTTTAGCTCACTTCTATGCAGTGTTTTCAAAATAATATGGTAATAATTCGATAATAATTGGTTTTTGTAGGCGCAATAATGCATACAATTATGCGAATAGTTAATATTTATCACTTCACAGAAGATAATGGGGTTCTAAATGACATACAAAAACGGATATTATTGTTGTAGCATCAAAAATGGGCTCTAGTAAGATTAAGAACCCCTGCTAAGGATACTCGAGGATACAGCCGAAAACATCAGGATATTCAACTTATAGTAATACATATTGAACCTAGTGGGGTTTGGTTTGCATCCAAGATAGTTATTGAGCCATGAAAAACGGCTATTTTTTACTCAAAAATAGAAATAACTAACCCTATTGACATTTTAGAACCCTATTCACTTCTACAAACTTGTTTATTTTGACATTTTACATAACTTTGTAGAACATTGTAACTTTCTAAAACTGCACGTGTTCGAAATATATGAATAAAATGATTTTTGGGGGGTCATTCATAAAATACGTCTGTATCTTGAAACAACGAAGAGATAGAGGGTTGGTGTCTTCGGCAAAGATATTTGTATTGAGCATATCTACAACTTTGCAGAAGACACCATATTGAAAAAAAAACGTCAAACAAAAAAGTTGGATTTTACAGCGCCGCATGTGGCAAAGTTGCTAACTGAAACTAAACGCCATTGGATGCGCCCTATTTTTATAAAATTTTCATCCGAAGACACCATGCCGATAAAATCACGGTTTAAGACACTGCTGAATTAAGTTCACGTTTTTGGCTGTTCGTACCACCGTGCGCAATCCGGGTAGGCATGATCCACCGCCGGGGACATGACTGAGTCGTCCGTAACGTGGTACCGGTGTTGGTCGTCAGAGCGCCGGTGAACCAGTAGTCTTCCACCAACCGGAATCGCCGGGCCGACTTTGGCACCATACTGGTCGGAATGGAAACATCGGTGTCGAGAGAACTTCCACCGTCGGGGTCTTTCTCTGTCGGAGTAGGCTAGGTCCGTCCACCACCGGGGACTAGACCGAGTAATCCGCGAAAAAGCACCAGAGCTTGGTCGTCGGGGCGCCTGTGAACCGGAAGCCAGCCTCCAACCGGAATCGCAGGACCGACCTTGGCACCAGCCTGGGAAGTATCGGTAACGGAAGAAGTTTCAGTATCGGGGAACTCTTCGTCGGATAGGGTAGATCCACCGTCGGGGACTATCCGAGTCGTGCGCGAAAAGCTGGACGAAAAGCTGGAGTGCTAAATGGCACAAGTGTGGCACCGGGAGAGCACTGTTCTTCGGAGCAAGTTAGCAGCATCCGTAGGGCTTAGCGTTAGAATAACAAATTTGGTGTATGTTTGTACCAACTGTGTCGCTGAATGGCGATAGGTTAGGTACGATCACAAAAATGATTAGAATAACAAATTTAGAAGCGAAGAAATGTGCATGAGCACAGAAGAAGGAGAGCGCATGATCGCCTTGCCCCCCTGAAGCAGTCGCATCAGTGGTAGCAGGGGGGATCGTGGCAAGTAGCAGAGTTTTTCCAATGGGTTTTCTCTGCTGAAGGAGGTAGGGAGGCAAAAACACACGCACACACACACACACACACACACACACACACACACACACACACACACAAGCACACACACACACACACACACACACACACACACACACACACACACACACACAAACACACACACACACACACATGATTAAAAGTTTCTTAATTAGGAGATTCCCTTAACAGTTTAAATGACTGCGTAAGCCAACTTTTTCTGATTATTGAAATTATTGAAATGTTTCATGAAATTGCGAATGAAACATTCTAAGATTGCCTTGGTGATCACGACGTTTAATAAGGTTTATATGAAATTAATCAGCGTAACCTGTCAAGTGAATCTCTCTAATATATATTTTTGATGAAATCTTCAGAATCCCTCAGAATTCTTTCGGAAATTCGTGTCGCAGTCTTCTTTGTTTTTTTTTTTCTTTTCTATGGATGTTGCCAAAAAATTTTGAAATAAACAACAAAAAATCTGTAAAATTTAGTCAAAATTGAGACGGACATCTTTCAACATTCCTAGAAACAAAAAATCTTGAAATGTCAGGGAGTTTTAATGAGTCAGTTGACATCCTGGACTTGTATTTCAATATTTTTTGATGTTCCTCAATTATTTGAAAAATCGTCTCCTTTTTAGTATTTTCGCCCCTGAATTTTGGTTTTTAAAATTTTCGCCCCCTTCGGCTTGATTTTCGCCTCCAGGGGGGCGATTTCGCCCACTTTGGGAATCAACGCTTTATTGGATGCGATCTTTGGCTAATGCAAGCATCTGCAAGAGTTTCACAAAAAATGCGTGTTGCACTTAATTCGTGTGATATGCTGATTTATCGACCGTATCATCAAGTTTTTAATACGTGTGTACATACGTTTTGTTTATGGGCTCGATAAAATTTCCCATTTACTACATCGTCTATCGGGCTGCTGTTTTGATAACTTCTGCAAGATCAGATGTTGCCTGTTTATGTTTAACCTTGTTAACAATAAAATGCCCGACTACTAATATGAAAAGCTGACTGCTTTCCGAGGAAGTCGTTCAAGAAAGATTGTCTTTCCACGTCATCGCACGGCTAAATATGGGAATTCATTTTTCGTGAGAGGTGTCGCATTCTGAAATTCTTTACCTAATGGCATAACCGTGATTGAAGCTAGTGGGCACGCAACTTTTAGAAGGAGAATATTTAAGCACTTTGAAGTTAATAATCAATAAATCTGTCGTAGTCTGTATTAGTTCAATCTGGGTAAGCAGAGATACAAATCGATAGAAAAAGAGTAGTTCTGCAAAACGGCGAAGAAAATGTGGTACTTTGTTAAAAAGCACAAGATTTCTGGGTGGTCAAAGTGGGACCTGCACAATTGTGCTGGTTCGTCCAGGCCCCTGACACGGCCTATATCAATGCATTGGAATCATGGTAGACAGGATGTCCTGGGCGCTAATAAATAGCGCCCACTGTCAAATGCGAAAACATCAACAATTTTTGTTTAACGTTTATTTTGGTTTGTTGATCAGTTTTTGGAATAATTTTTTCCACCTGTTATGATCACAAAACACTTCAAACTCGCTTTGATATTAATGTACGGTAAGAGGAGCATGCGATTAGTTGAATAAAGCAGCCCAACAAACACGCATTGTGAATGTGATTTCATATGTGGCTCACAACATCAAACAAAAGCTGCGTTTGTTGATTACACGCTCGTTTAAATTTGCACGAATATGAGTATAAGGCAGTTAGATGTTGGCTACGATATATTTCATTGATGCCAGGGGCCTGAGTTCGTCCCCAAGGCGGTCAAAGTTCCATCGGAAATTGCCTATTTTTAGGCGTTTTATGGTATACGATTGATTTTAATTATTAAATCACTACAAATTGTTAGTTTGTTGAAATTTAGACGTATTATTACAACTTAAGGAACACGATATTAATTTGTACGATTATTTCAAAGAACTTTGAATACTTGGGTGATGGATGTTACTCCATATTATCGAAATCATGAATTAGATTGGAACAGGGATTTGCTGTTCTTATTCACTTCTATGTTTTGAATTCCTTCTCATGCTGACCTCGTGTTTCTTGAGTTAAAATTATACGTCTAAATTTGTACAAACTAACTCTTAGTGATTTAATAATAACAATCAATCTTCTACACCAGAAAACGCCTAAAAGTAGGCAATTTTTAGCAATTTATTATGAATCATCGACCGCCTTGAGGACGAACCAGCACGATTGTGCTGGTCCTTTTTTGACCCCAAAAAGTGCATAGGTGGATAAAGTAGCCGTAGTAAAGAAAGTTTTATTCCAGTTTTATTCAAAAATCTGATTCTCAGCCGTTTCTCAACGCAAGATAATGAAATTTTGACAGTTGATCACAAAATCTTTTAGTTTATGTAACCGGGATAATGGCTCCGGATTTTTCCGTTGTTCCGGATTTATGGTCGGGGGTACTGGGGTAACCTCCTTATCAGATAGAGGTGCAACCTATCATTTGCCTTCGAAAACTAGCTTGCGGCATATCAAACTTCATGATTTTGGACCATGTTTCTAGAAATTTCAGATACACTGGCCACTTCTCCGGATGTTCCGGACCCAGCTGCCCCCAAGGAAATGGCCACTTTCTGACCGGTTCTGAAACCTACCTTGCGACATATCAAACTTATTGGACCATGTTTCCAGAAATTTCGGATACACTGGCCACTTCTCCGGATGTTCCAGGAAACCTGGTGCCCCAGGGAAGTGGCCACTTTCTGACCGGTTCTGAAACCTAGTTTGCGACATATCAAACTTTATGATTTTGCAAAACAAGAGGGTTGAAACATGTTTCCAGAAATCTCGGATATACTGGCCACTTCTCCGGATGTTCCGGAAACCTGGTGCCCCCACGGAAGTGGCCACTTTCTGGCCTGTTTAATATTGAATATCAAATTCTGGGGATTGGTACATTCTGGCAAATGGTACTTTCGGGCAAATGGAAATTTTCTCCATTTTCTAAGAATCAATTGAAACGTAAGCTGTGATTGTGAGGATTTGGTGGATATATTTCAGTCCATTAACATAAAAAATGTCGTCAGTTAAAATATTTTACAATAATTCAATATGTTCACTGCTAGGATGATCTCTTGGTTTGCTTCGATAAGTGACGACTAGGGCTAGAACAACAAAAACAACTGGAAATGATTCACCGGTAGTTATTGAGCAAAGAGAAAATCGATCATTGCAGATACGCCTGTATGAGACTTTGATGTAACTAGGCTATAAGTGCATAGGTCCACAAACATCTGGTATGGTGAATATACTGCGGATCGAAGTCCTTTTGGCCGAATGGTCATTGGTTAGAATGATGATCACGAATCGCAATTCAGTGACTATGGAACAGGAATCGGAACGGTTTCTTAAATTTGTTCGGTTTTTCAATGATTAGTTGATACTTCTACAATAACTTCCACCGGCTTTGGAACTGGCATGCTACAATGATTCCGAATCATCGCCGCACGACGCTGATCCGAATTCCTGCTTACCGGCACTTCCGACTTCATCGAGGTCCTCATCGTTCGCACCGTCCGCAACAACACGAACAAACGTTTCACCGGCCTCCGCAAGTATCCTGATGTACTATAAAAATGTTGGTGGGATCAACAGCTCTATCGCCGAGTACCAGTCAGCAATCAGTGACGGCTGCTACGATGTCTACGCTCTTTGTGAAACCTGGCTGAATGAAAACACCTCGACGAGTCAACTGTTCGACGACTCGTATTCCGTCTATAGGCAGGACCGGTCACCTTCAAACAGCAACAAAAGTTCCGGAGGTGGCGTTTTGCTGGCTGTGCAATCGTGCTTCAAATCGCGTATGCTTAATCCCCCTGGCGGTCCGATGGTCGAGCAACTATGGATCGCTATCACAACAGCTGACGCAACGCTTTATTTGTGCTTGGTTTATATACCACCTGATCGAGTAAACGATGGCGATATGATCGAGAACCACCTCACCTCGCTCGATTGGGTTGTTGCTCAGTTGGGGCCCAGAGACAACGTTATCATCGTCGCAGATTTCAATCTGAGTGCAATTTCTTGGCAACGCACCTCCTGTGGGTACCTCTTTCCGATTTCTTCTCGATCCTCTATTAGCGCAGCATCACGACAGTTGCTCGACGCGTACTCCACCGCTAGACTTAGGCAGTTTAATGGTGTCGAAAATGAAAACAATCGAATCCTCGACCTGTGTTTTTTCAGCGAGGAAATATCCATGGACGGCGTAGTCATGCAAGCCCCCTCTCCACTCGTTAAAATCTGTCGGCATCATCCCCCTGTGCTAGCGAGAATGGAAATATCCCCTCAAATCCGCTTTTGCGATACGGTGGAAAATGTATCCTACGATTATAGTAAGGCTGATTTCAATAAAATCAACGACTTTCTGGCACATGTCGATTGGGACGACGTTTTTCGCGATTTGGATGCCAATCTCGCTGCGTCAACGCTTTCTGGAATTCTGTGGTATGCCATAGACCAGTATGTTCCAACGAAATCTGAACGTGCTGCGCCCAAGCCGGCTTGGTCAAATGCAGATCTAAGATGTCTCAAGAGGTTGAAGAAGGCAGCCCTTCGGCGACATAGCAAACATCGGACCGACGATACTAGAGCAGTATATTTGGAAGTGAACACCGAATACAAGAAACTCAACGATCGTCTCTACAATGTCTATCAAGAGCGTCTACAAAACAGCCTGAAATCGAAACCGAAAAGATTTTGGCGTCATGTCAATGACCAAAGGAAAGAATCGGGATTGCCTTCTACCATGACCGACGGCTCGATCATGGCAGACTCTACCACGGATATAGCCAACCTTTTCCGCACTCAATTTAGCAACGTGTTTACCAACGAACACTTGAGCCCTCAAGACGTAGCAGACGCCACCGCCAATGTTCCTCGAATATCAGCATCGCTGCAACAGTTTTCAATCTCCGACGACATGATTATTGCAGCTGGAAAGCAGCTGAAATCTTCTACGGGTTGCGGCCCAGATGGAGTTCCTTCTTTGGTATTAAAAAGCTGTTTGGATTCATTGGCAGCACCTTTGGCAACAGTGTTCAACATGCCTTTGACCTCCAAGGTGTTCCCGGAATGTTGGAAGCTATCATATGTGTTCCCTGTGTTCAAGAAGGGCAGTAGAATGAATGTTTCGAATTATCGTGGTATAGCTGCACTGAGTTCGATTTCTAAATTATTTGAGGTGATAGTTATGCAACAGCTAATTCAGAGCTACAGTCATCACATCTCGCCGGATCAACACGGTTTCATGCCTAAACGCTCCACGACAACTAATTTGGCATGTTTTACTTCGTTTGTGATTCGCCAAATTGAAGCCGGTCAGCAAGTTGACGCTATTTACACCGACCTGTCTGCCGCTTTTGATAAAATGCATCATCAGATTGCGATTGCTAAACTCGATAAACTAGGGATGAACGATAATTTGCTCCTCTGGCTTCGATCGTATTTGACCGGACGAAGCATGTCCGTCAAAATTGGAGACCATGTTTCGATGCCTTTCTCGGTTTGGTCCGGCGTTCCTCAAGGCAGCCACCTCGGTCCATTCTTGTTCCTGCTCTACATGAACGATGTCAATCTTGTATTGGATTGTCTGAAACTCTCGTATGCCGATAATTTGAAGCTGTATAACGTAGTGAGGAACTCACATGATGCGTCTTTCCTGCAACAACAGTTGGAAATTTTCGCTCGATAGTGCTGTGACAACCGAATGTCGCTAAATGTGTCAAAATGCTCGGTAATTTCGTTCGGCCGTAAACGCTCCCTATTACACTTTGATTATTCCCTGGCGGAAACCCGATTGAAGCGTGAAACTACAGTGAAGGATTTGGGTATTCTCTTGGATGTTCAGCTGACCTTCAAAGACCATGTGGCGTACATCGTTTCAAAAGCCTCGTCACAGCTGGGATTTCTGTTTCGCTTCTGCAAAAAGTTCACGGACGAATACTGCCTGAAAGCTTTGTATTGTTCTATTGTGCGTCCAGTACTAGAATACTCATCCGTCGTATGGTCACCGTACTACAGGAACGAAATTCAACGGATTGAGGCCGTCCAGCGTAAATTTATTCGTTTCGCCCTTCGTCACCTCAGTTGGAGGCACCCGTTAAACTTGCCAAGCTACGAAAGCCGCTGCAAACTGATATGCCTGGAACTACTCGAGCCGAGGCGCGACGTGGCAAAAGCGTGTTTTATAGGGGATCTCCTACAAGGCAATATTGATTGTCCGCTGCTCCTCAGCATGCTGGATATCAACATACACTACCGGAATCTTCGCCAAAATGCATTCATCCGTTTTCCCCGCACCAGAACTAATTAAGGATTCCATGAACCGATCCGCAGTATGTCCCGTGTTTTCAACAAATGTCATCGTGTATTTAATTTTAATTTGTCCCGGGAAACTAATAAGTTTAATTTTAGAAGAGTTTTATGTTAGTTTTAAGATAAACCATTGTCATTGGGTTGGGGATTTCACCTGTAGACGAATAAACAATAAACAACAAAAAAATAATATTGCCTTATTGTTTTACCGCAATCAACAATTGATGTCAAAATCTAGTCTTACTAACTAAGAAGAACAGCCTATATTTAAAAGAAGGCAAAATTCACTAGTTGAATATCAACGATTTCGGTGCAAAAAACTATTTTTCTACTTAAAGTGTCTTTAATAAATATTAAAAATAATAATAATATTTTTCTACAACGAAACTATTTTCGCAAGTTCAAATAGTGAATTTTTCCTTCTTCTAAATACAGGCAGTTCTTTCTAGTTTCATTGTAAGACTAGTTTTTGGCATAAATTGTTGATTTTGTTTTCTAACAATAAAGCAATATTGTTATTGCGGAAGTAATAGTTCAATTGGACCGTTACAAATATTTATTTCACTTTTTGTCCCACACCTCTTTGGCTGGTTGGGGAGGGGAGGGGGGTTATAAAAATAATAAAGCATTTGATCGGAAAAATATTAAAAACTCATCGGATTTCTTGGCAAGACCCGATATTTTTGGCATCGGATTTTTTGGCAAGACCCCATATTTTGATATTTTGTTATATGCCCCCTCAAAATTCAAAATCCAGCCACAAAATTTTGAAATTTTTGAAGGGGGGGGGGGTGTAGACAAAAAGACAAAACTAAATTTGTATGGCAGACAATTAAACGTTCCATAATAAATACAAAATTTCCCATAAATAATTCGAAAAGTCCCAGTGAAGAAACAGGGGTGTAAGCAGTAATAAATAACAAAAGTTCCATAAAGAAATAAAAAAATGCATAAATAAATCAAAAGTTTCCATAAATTATTGATTTTTGAGCAATTAAAACGTCAAAAATGCAATGAATAAATCAACTGTTGCAATAAAAAAGCCAATTTTCCCACCAAATAACTTCGAATTTTCCATAAATAAATCCGATTTTTCCATAATAAATTAGAAAATTCACAATAAAAAAATATCGAAAAAGCAATAAAAAAACAAAAAATGTAATAAAAAATGACGAAATTACGCATGAAAAACAAATGCAGGAAAGTATGAGACAGTGAAATGCTGAGTCGCAGAAAAGCTTGCGTAACTATGCTTGCAATTTACCGAGCAATTGCTTGCTGTCCGAACTCGCTATCGCTAGTCGGACCTAAAAAAGGGATAACATCTATGTTTGCATTATACCGGGCAAATTCTTGAATCTGTGGTTTGCCTAGAACCGAATCGATGCAGTTGCGGTGCATCGGATATCGGAAACTTCGGCGGCCTTCTGCCGCCTCTGTACCTCAATCCTCTGTGCGGCTTCGCCGCATGGTCTATATAATTTTTGGCTCAAAATGCATTTACGTTTATTACTCGTTTCTTGACATTTATTGATAATTTATTTTTTTATTATTGCACTTTTTGAATTATTTATTGCTTATTTGATATTTTTTATTGTGAATTTTTCAATTAATTATGGAAAAATCGAATTTATTTATGGAAAATTCGAAGTTTTTCGGTGGGAAAATTGGCTTTTTTTTATTGCAACAGTTGAATTATTCATTGCATTTTTGACGTTTTTAATTGCTCAAAAATCAAATATTTATGGAAACTTTTGATTTATTTATACATTTTTCTATTTCTTTATGGAACTTTTGTTATTTATTACTGCTTACACCCCTGTTTCTTCACTGGGACTTTTCGAATTATTTATGACGAATGATCACTTTGTTATGAGTCGTTTATATTTTAGCCAAATTTGTATCGGCCGAATTGAAAAAAAAAAACAGATCTTAAACCCGTTTATTGCTCTTATATTTAAAATAAGGAAAGATATATGGGTAAAATACAGCAGCTCCAACTTCAACAATTATTTTAACAGCATAAAAGGAGAAAACGAAAAAAATATGGTCATTCGGCAAAATAACTTTTTGACCCAATGAGCTTCTACCAAATGACATTTGTCCCAACGGCCTTCAGCCGAATGCCCTAACACCATTGATATCAAGATTCTATAACAGTAGCCGGAGCGCCATTAGCCATAATACCATAAGCCCAAATAGGGTGGTGCGGGGCAATATGGGTCACCTAAGGATGGATCACCATAACTTTGTAAATACAAATCGTGTTGGTTTGTATTCGTCCGCTACACTTTAATACACTAGTTAGCTATGATAAAAGTCGATAAAAAGTTCATTAAATACAAAATAAGATGTTAAACAAGCAGTTTTAAAAAATGATCAATTTTGCGCCGTGAAAAAAGTACGTCGGGTCACCTTTTAAGTAATTCACATTTTCTCAACGAAACGTCAAAATAAGAGATACTAGTAAACATTTTATACATTTATTTGGAATATGAAAATCTTTACGATTTGAGTGGTCTAAAGGCGACTTGAAAATCGATGTTTTCACTAAAAAAATATCATAATTTTATGTTATAATTTTGAGCGTTCATTCTGCTTGATTGAAGTCATTTATGAGATAGTCTTGTAATAAAAAATAAACAACTTTTGAATGCTCCAAAAATGCGTTCAAAATTGAAGGTGACCCATCTTGCCCCGCGGCCGTTTGTATGGAGATTATATGGAATGTATCGCATAAGAAAAATGGCTAAAAACCAATTTATTTTTTAATTTCAATGAGCGTGAATAATTTTTCAATCAAAGCCCCAAACTTTTGTATATTCATGCTGGTCATCTAACAAAATTATTAACATAATCAAAACATGAGTAATGCGCCCGAAAATGGCACTGATCCATCTTGCCCCGCCCCACCCTATGTTAAGCTTACATGTTACAATCACCGTGATAAGGGAATATATTGATTAGTAGTGGCACAAATAAACTTAGAAGTTCATCTAGAATGAACAGCAGATGATTCAAAGAAGGAAAAAACTCTGCTGGAATAATTAGAATTAATTTCCTCAATAACAAGCTTTTTATAGCATTCGATCAAGTCATATTCGGCCTAATGGTACATTCAAGCTTGTGATATTGGGGGTACTGGCTTTCGGGCAGTGACAGTCAGGCTATTGGTATAGGTAAAACCGTCACAAGTAATTATTTCTGTGTATTTTACTCGTTGCTTCCAAAAGGTTTCTGTTTATTGTATTGTATTGACCAAAGTGTGTGATCAACAATTCCGGGTAATTTTGCTGTTTGGCACACAAATAATTATTTAAAGTGATATGGTTATTGTTATTGTCAAAAATAAGATTGTGCGATATTTGCCAGAAAACCGTTCGCCAGAAAACCATTCGCCAGAATGACAAACGCCAGAAAACCATTTGCCAGAATGTACCATTTGCCAGAATACTATTTGCCCGAAATGTACCAATCCCCAGAATTGAATATTAAATATTGAATTCTGGGGATTGGTACATTCAAATTTTCTCCATTTTCTAAGAATTAATTGAAACTAAAGATGTGATTGTGAGAATTTGGTGGATATACATATTTAGTCCATTACCATAAAAAATGTCGCCAGTTTTAATCTTTTACAGTAATTCAATATCACTGCTAGGATGATCTCTTGGTTTGTTTCGATAAAGGACAACTAAAACTAGAACAGCGAAAACAGCTAGAAATGATTCACCGGTAGTTTTTTATCAAAGAGAAAATCGATAAAGAGAAATCGATCATTGCCGATACGCCTGTATGATACTATACGCGAGACTTGTGTGATGTAACTAGCATAGGTTCCCAAACCTTCAGGTCGCGCGACCCCCTTTTACCAGCAGACGTAGTTTTCGCGACCCCCCATAGAAATCCCTCATTTGTTGTCACAGTAAAATATTTTATTGTCCCTCGCGACCCCCTGGAAGAAGGCCGGCGACCCCCCTGGGGGGTCGCGACCCACAGTTTGGGAAACCATGAACTACACACTAAAAAAATCTCAAATTTGATGGTGACACAATTGATGAAACTGACGTAATTGATCGTGACGCAATCATAAATATTACTTTTAACTTAAATTTGTTTGGTTTTCCAATAATTAGCTGATCCTCCTACAATATTAACATTGCCTCATTGTTTTATCGCAATCAACAATTAATGTCAAAATCTAGTCTTACTAATTAAAAAGAACAGCCTATGTTTAAAAGAAGGCAAAATTCACTAGTTTAACATCAACGGTTTCGGTGCAAAAAAAATACTTTTCTACAACGAAACTATACTCTCTAGTTCAAATAGTGAATTCTTCCTTCTTCTAAACATAGGCTGTTCTTCAAAGTTTCATTGTAAGACTAGTTTTTGGCATAAATTGTTGATTATGTTAGAATCATAAAGCAATATTGGCATTGCGGAACTAATAGTTTAATTATTGAAAAAATAGCAGATCTTAAACCCGTTTATTGTTCCTATATTTAAAAGAAGGATAGATTCATGGGTAAAATACAGTAGCTCCAACTTCAACAATTTTTTTAACAGCATAAAAGGAGAAAACGAAAAAAAATATGACATTTTGGCAAAATTACTTTTTGACCTAATTAACTGCTACCAAATGACATTCGACCCAACGGCCTTCAGCCGAATACCCTAACATCATTGATATTAAGATTCTATAACACTAGCCGGAGCGCTATAAGCCATTATACCATAAGCCCAAATATGTTAAGCTCACATGTAACAATCACCGTAATAAGGGAACATATAGCGTGCTTGTACCAATTATGGCACCACCTAAGGAAAACTTTCACATATAAATCTGAAGAAAAATAAACTTTTACATTTTTACAATCGTCATCACGAATCGATCCCAAACAAATAAAAAACATGATTCCTTTTCAATAAGAATGTTTTAACCTTCCGTTAATCGCGCTGTTGTACTTTGTACAACACCTGAGAATTATAGACTATTACTTTGAAACCATCTTTTCTATCGATGTCAACCCTAAATGTATTCTACAGGGATCTTATTTGGAATATTATAAGACCTTTTTTGAAAACAGTGTAACTCCTTATAATGCGGAAAATTGAAAATCGCAATATGAAGAACGTACTATATTTAAGATAAGATAGACAGTTGAATGTGAATTAGTGTATTTCAAAATCTAAATGATCTAGAAATATGGTGTCTTCGGCAAAGTTACTTGGGATATCAAGGGCCTTCGCGAGGTGATCTGAGGAATTCAGAATTCAACCGATAGGCGGCGCTAGTGAGCATGTAATTTTTATATCCCATATAACTCAGGATTCTGAGTACTTAGAAAGATGGTGTCTTCGGCAAAGTTGTTTGGTTGGTTAAACACTAACTGATGGAGAGACGTTTGATTTGGAACTCCACATCTAGGTGGCGCTAGTGGGCATTGAAATTTTATAACTCATACATCTCAGGACCCTGATTACTTAGAAAGATGGTGTCTTCTGCAAAGTTGTTCAGTAGATCAAACACTAACTGATGAAGACCAGTATGATGTGGGATTCCACATCCAGATGGCGCAAGTGAGTACTCAAATATTATAACTCATATATCTCGAGATCCTGATTACTTAGAAAGATGATATCTTCAGCAAAGTTGTTTAGTAGATCGAACACTAACTGATGAAGAGCCGTATGATTTGAAACTCCACATCTAGGTGGCGCTAGTAGGTATACACATTTTATAACTCATGTGTCTCAGGACCCTGATTACTTAGTAAGATGGTGTCTTCTGAAAAGTTGTTTAGTAGATCAAACACTAACTGATGAAGACAAATATGACGTGCAATTTCACATCCAGGTGGCACTAGTGAGCATTCCCATTTTATACCTCATATATCTCAAGATCCTGATTATTGAGAAAGATGATGTCTTCGACATTGTTGTTTGATGGATAAAGGATGGATGTACTTATCCCGTGACATTGACAACCTTAAGATAGAGTATATTGAAATACGACGGTCAGATATTGAATATTTTACTAAGCGCTTCAACTTCATGTAAAATAATCAATTAAGTGCAAATTTAAACAAATTATAATCAACTAGTTGTGTAATTTTCAAATTTTGAAAACTTTCGGAAGTATAAAAATTTACAGCTCGTTGATTTTTTTTCTAGACGAATAATAACACGTTCATGCTTTTGCAAATTTACAACTAGCGGTGGCAGAAGCACGAATTAAATGGGCAATCAATTGAAAGCCCTTGATCTACCAAACAAACTTGCTAAAGATATCATCTTCCCAGGTAATCAGACTCGGAGATATATAAGATATAAAATTTGCATTCTCATTAGCACCACTTACTGGCGAAATATTGATTTCAACGACCCATCAACCAAATGCACTTAACCTTTTTGACAACTTTGCCGAAACCACCATCTCTCTTCTAGTAATCAGGATCCTGAGAACTATTGCATATACATTTTTTATGTTCACTAGCGTCATCTAGTGGTGAAATTACTATTCAAACGGACAACTATCTGTATGTTTTCGATCTTTTAGAAGGTCGGCATGAGAGGTAACTTTTCCTTCATTTGGTCTTTGATCTACCAAACAACGATGCCGAAGACACCATCTTTCTGAGTAAAGTGGAGCTTCGTGGCCGTTCGGTTAGCGTTACAAAGCGTGTAACCGCACCATGCTATCCACTAGTGCATGTAATGTATGTCGTGTCCATGGTCTAGTGTTAAGTTCTGTTCAGTCTGTACAGCCTCTGGCTGAAGACGGTGTCCCGTGCCTTTTTAATCGGGATCCTGAGCTACATGAGATTTAAAATTTACATGCTCACTAGCGTAACTGTCACTCATCTATAAACCCTTGATATACCAAACATCTTTGCCGAAGACACTATCTTTCTAAGTAATAAGGGTCCAGAGATACGTAATATATAATATTTACGTGCTCACTAGCGCTGCAAAGTGATGAAATTTCAAATTAAACTGCGAATCATCCGTAAGTCCTTGACCTACCAAACAACTTTGTCAAAGACACCATCTTTCTAAGTAATCAGGATCCCGAGATTCATAGAATATAAAGTTTATTTGCTCACTAGCGCCGCCTAGTGGTGGAATTTCCAATTAAACGGCCAATAATCTGTAAGCCGTTGACATACCAAACAACTTTGCCGAAGACACCATCTTTAAAGCATCAGGATCCTGAGATATAAGATATAACATGATATTGCTCACTAGCGCCGCCTAGTGGACATATTACGAATCAACTTTGTCAGCATCAAGCAGCCCATGAAATTTACAACAACTTTGCCAAAGACAGTCCTCCTCTAAACAATCAGGATCCTTAGATATTTCAGAATGTATGGGTGTTGTACAAAGTACAACGCACGACTGCTCGCGTTACAAAAATTGGCGCGAGTACTGAAAGGTTAAATTATCATTAGATTGGGAGGGAACACTTCTGGATTGAGAACTTTGGAAAATTTCTGGGAAATGGTACTTTCTGGGGAATGGTACATTCTGGTAAATGGTTTTCTGGGAAATGGTTCTTTCTGGCAAACGGTTTTCTGGGAAATGGTATTTTCTGGCAAATGTCTTTCTGGCCAATGGCATTCTGGCGAATGGTTTTCTGGCAAATATCGCACAATCGCAAAATCATGAAGTTTGATATGCCGCAAGCTAATTTTCGAAGGCAAATGATAGGTTGCACCTCTATCTGATAAGGAGGTTACCCCAGTACCCTCGACCATAAATCCGGAACAACGGAAAAATCCGGAACCATGATTCCGGTTACATAACCCAGAAGGATATTGTGATCAACTGTCAAAATTTCATTATCTTGCGTTGAGAAACGGCTGAGAATCAGATTTTTGAAGTTTTGAAATTGGCAAAATGACAGATACACAGAAAAAAAAAAAAATTGGCGAAATGAGGCTCAGGCACATAGGTGGTAATCAGTATTTTATGGGCCGTCCCGAAAGGGATATATGCAGTGTCTTTAGAAAACTGGGGAAAACCTACAAAAATGTTGCGTCGCCCTTTGCAGCACCTATTGAATATATATTTTTTTAATTTCCTTACTCATGTTTATCTTCATAATCATTACAGGTGGTCCGGACGCGAATTTCGATGCACTCATTTGGAAATGATAAAGGTATTAGTATAAAGAAAACAGTTTTAGCAGTAAAAATAACAAAAACAGCAATCAATGTAATGCAAATTACCCCATTCCCAGAAGATAATAAGTTTCTTAGCGATCTACTCACTTTGATTAAACACGTTACTATTTTAAAAATATAATGTATGCTATACCAAATCGGGGAAGTTTATAACTTTAACCTCTATTTACCAGTGCTAATGTAGAGGCCTGAATAGCATACCTTTAGTTTACTGAAATAAATTTTATTGTGGAAACCAGAGAAAATAGGTAGAGAAGCGAAGAGTGAACAGCCGCCTGAACGGCAACACTTTTTCTGTTTTGATCCCATCACTCGGATGCTGGCAACTGCAGCAAAGCAGATTAATCCACCCATAGAAGGTAGTGCCTATCTCGCATACTGTATTTAAAAACTATTTATACTGTTGTTTTATTACCTAGACATTATCAAACTGATGTTCCAAAATGGGACAATTTTCATTAACTCAAGGAATCAATGTTATTTGCACTGTCATTCATGATATTTTGAAACTTTGGTGAAAATATGTTTAAAACGAATGCAATACTTATCTTTACTTATGCGGCAATCGTCAGGGTTTGTTGATTTTGTTCATTAGGATACCAGTTTGACGGTTCGATAAGGTATTTTTGGCTTCACACTATTCGCTTCTCTACCTATTTTCTCTGGTGGAAACCAGGCTTGCCCGAACTGAGGGCTTGAAGATTTTGCTCTTTGGATTTTCACAATCAAGCACATCATAAATTAGAATAACAATAAAACAATAATCCTATCAGATGGTGGACACTGCCAGTATACAATGTCTAAACACTTCTCTCAAACACTTTGTCACACATTTGTCAACTGAAAACTCAATATCAATAAGTTCGACACATTTACCTAAACCGCATAATAAATAATTCACACTTCATTCCATCTTACGCCCGAAGGCTAGAACAATAGAAAAACACAAGGATCTGCTAATTCCCATAACTATTTTTCATTAGGCAGTGGAATTTCAACTAAGAATGTTATGAAATTCAAATAACTCAACGTACACATGTACAGATGGGTAAATTATTGGTCAAATTGGGAAAAAATCCACAGCTCAGGTGAGATTTGAACTCACGACCCTCGTGAGTTCAAATCTCACCTGAGCTGTGGATTTTTTCCCAATTTGACCAATAATTTACCCATCTGTACATGTGTACGTTGAGTTATTTGAATTTCATAATTTGACCACACGGATTGGTATTACCGAAAATTTGCACTTCAAGTGAGTCGTAACTAAGAATGTTTCAAACTCTTCAGGAACTTGGAAACTAAATTTGGATTTTTTCATCCCCCAAGAGTAAACAAAACAACCACAAGCGCAGTCTGCAGGCAAACACTGGAAGCTCGCCCCCGTTTACTAGTTCAAATTTTGATAACAAATGGTTCAACTTAAGATAACATTGTCCAAGTAAGAATTACTTAAATTTTATGATAAACTAGCTGACCCGGCAAACCTTGTATTGCCCATTTCATTTGTGGCTCTACGACACTTAAGATTGGTTTAGTTGAGATGGTTTTGAATTTCTTTTCTCTTATGAAACTTTTCTCAGTTTTTTTGATGCTTCTCAGTTTTCTGAATTTCTTAACACAGTCACCTTGCAAACAAATTCAACAATTTAAAAATTTTGTTGATCATTTCATTCGTTTATTAGTTATATGGCTACAAAGGATATGTATATACATTGGAAAGCCGACTCCAAAAGCACGCTATCTTACTTTTTAGCATTTGTTCCCATTTGTTTTCACAATCCCACATACTTGACTAATAAGCAGGGTACGAAAAACGGATCACGCCGAAAAACAAACGCTTTGTCCTAAGCGGTGCATGTTGGTAACAAAGGCGCTCTGCAACAATCGCATGTCAGGTGATGAGAACAATAAAACAAACATCGCTTGCCGTGCGTGTGCTGATATTCCGGCTTTTCTGCTAAAATTTTCGACCCACATTATCGAATTCATAAGCATTTGGACGAAACAGGACTCTTACAAACCTCAGAGTTGAGTTTCAGTTGTAAAACAATGCGAAATTCACGATGTGGATAAAACGAGACAAATATTCCTACCGTTTTTTTGTAAACAAACTCGGGAGCGATTTTGTCATTATCTGCTAACGAAAAAACAAAGCGTTGTTGCCGTGCCTTCTTTGTTGCCTATTTTTCGCTTGCGGTGGCATATTCTGCGTACACTGCTAATAAGAATTTCAAACTTCTATTAGAACATGCTTCTACCTGAAAAATACCGTTTGTGCTTTATTTACCTTTATTAATGATGTTAATTTTGGTCGAATTTTTATGTAAAGGTCCACTATTTCGTAACAGTTTAATGCAAAAGAATAGCCTATTTTTGAAAGAATTAAAAATCTCAGATGTACTAGGGTACGGGCACCGGTTTTGGCCAGTCTAAGGGAAATAATTTTTATTAAAATAACCAATAATCCTATGAAAACAACCAATGCGTCAAATGAAAGGTTTCAATCTATATTTTGAAGGAAAAATGCAGAAATCAAACCAATACTTGATTTTTGTATTAAAAGTGGCACTGGCCAAAATAGAAGCTCTGCCGCAGTTTTGGCCATATTCTTAAGTTTGGTTTCTATTTTGGCCAATCACGTGTATTTCTTATGCGAGTGGCCAAATTAGAAGCACCCTGGCCAAAATAGATATATGGGAGCAGATTTTTTAAGGAAATATATTTTTTTCTTCTAGTTTTTAATCAAAATGTGTGGTTTTCACAGCTGCAATCATCATATTGTATTAGGATCTACTAGTAAAAATTAAATTTACTCCGATTTAGATCGCAACAGGCTCAATACCGCACTATGGCCAAAACTCCGGACTGGCCAAAACTGAAGCTTCTACCCTATGCAGTTTTGTTTCAATCAACTCTTCTTGATCATTGCTTGAAGGGAAAACCCTACCATAGAGGTAACAGTTTAAATGCCATAGGCTACTCAAAGCAAAACCGTTGATTAAAAGAAGGGAACATTTCTGTTGTCATTTTTAGCAGATGAACCACAAAAAAATGTAACAGAGTGGCTTGAAAGAACAACCTGTTACTGAAAGAAGGAAAAATCTCGGATGGAGTGAGTAGTATTAGCAGCAGGAAGTATAACTTTTGTGACAATGAGGGCATGCTGATAATTCTGCCTGATGGCCTTTTGGTTCAATGGTTATTCAACCTAGTGTCCGTTCGGGATAATGTGCATTCAGCCGGGCACCATTGCCAAACTATGCCTTTCTTCCTTCCACGGATGGATTATGGACATGTTAACCATCAAAAACCTCCAGACGATAAATTTGCTTTGTGCTTTACTGCTCATGTTATGCTACATTTTTTTAATAGGGGAGGGTCCTGCGAGATGTAGAGGGGTGCTAACACGACTTTTGAAACATGTCTTGCCAGGTTTGCCGAGTCAGCTATTATGGCGCCAGCACCAAACCGAATAGCGACGTTTTGACTAGCGACACTTTTCGACTAGCGACACTTTTTTTCAGTACCGGATGGGGTGCGCTGTGTGCGTTCAATGATGCACTATCATATACGTCACTTCCGATGTATGTATGTTGTAAACAACTCAAAATTAGCAAAAAATTTTTTCTCAAAAAAAGTTTTTTGATTTCCAGTCGAATTCATAATAATTAGCAATAAATATGGCCAAAATCGCCTTACGCTTTATATGAGAGAAGCAATAAACATTGAAGTTTTTGTTGAATTACTGGAAACCCTATGGACATGTTTGAATAACTATTTGTGCAAATAAAAAAAGGAAAGACATCTCTATGTGTTTAGAATTTTGACACACCCTAAGTGCCCCTACATTGAATTACCCACCCATGCGTTTTTTATTGTACCTCCATTTTGTTTTTCTCAATGATTGGAATAAAAGTAGTAGCGAGTAGAAAAGGACGTGTTTTCGTTTGCTCGAGGAAACTACCTCATTTTATCTGCTCGTTTACGGACATTTTTGGTCCTTACCCCGAACCGGATTACTACGATCAATCGCCGGAATAGTTCCGCGAACATTAGTTGAAAGTTTAACTCGAAAGAACGGACATTTTCGCGAGGAAATCGGATTCCCAGGCGCGGTTCCATTGACTCCGAAAATCGTGTTTCCTAACCTCATTTCGCTGATTACATGAGGGAATCACAATTTGCGTCGACTTCCAAAGAAGTTCGACCTTGTTCCGGAGAAAGAAGAAAGCGTTCACTTCTTTGAGAGCCGACCGAGAAAACCCAGCAATAGGCGCTGGTACCGTTAGTGTTGTGGGGTGTTGGAAAAAGCCGCTTCGATAAACTTCAGTGAAAAACAAACCAGCCAACGCTGGCAGTGAAAGTGTGGAATTGGTTCCCATAAAAACTGACAGTGGGACAATAGTGCAGTGATATTGGACAGAACAGTTTGAAAACGAGGAATGTCGGATAGTGAAGGCTCAGACCGACAAAACGTAGCATCAAGTCGCACGGGAAAAGTGGTGCACTCGCCAATAGCCGTACAGAAGAAAAAGTGGTCGCAGAAGCAGCAGTTGCAGCAATCAGAACGGAATATGGAAGCATTCACGGCTAGACGGCACGCAGTTGCAGGGAAGTTGGAACGAATAGGAGGCTTGCTGCAGCAGACACAGCACTCTACGGTGCATCATCTGGAGACGTACCTCAAGCGGGTGGACTCTTGTTATGATGAATTCAACTCGATTCAAAACGAGGTCTACACGCAATTCCCAGATAAACGCGAAGAACAAGAAGAATTTTTCATCGAGTTCGAAACTATTTACGAGAATCTTCGTGTACAAATCTGCAGTAAGATGGACAGCTTGAATCTAGGCCAGGGCGTGTCACAGAAAACAGTTCCACCTCCTGTCGTTGAGCAGCAGCCGGGGCTGCCCCACGTGCCGCTTCCTACCTTTGACGGCACGTACGAGAAATGGTTCCGGTTCAAGCAATTGTTTCTGGATCTCATGGGCAAATACCCGCTGATGTCAAGTGCGACGAAGTTGCACTATTTGACCCAATCGCTGAAAGGAAAAGCAGAAAACATTTTCAGTGATCAAGTACTCAACGACAACAATTTTGACGCAGCGTGGAACCAGCTAGTGCAACGATTCGAGAACAAGCGTACGATTGTCGATATCCACGTAAATGGCCTTCTGAATCTCAAGAAAATGAGCAAGGAGAGTTCCGTCGAACTTCGTCAGCTAGTAGAGGATTGCTGCCGCCATGTCGAAGCACTCGAGTTCCAGAATCAGAAAATCAGAGCAGTTAGTCGTCTCGCTTCTGACTTCCAAGTTGGACAAGTCAACACACAGCATGTGGGAAAACAGTTTGCCACCGAAGAGCTTGCCAGATTTCAAAGCAACAATCGATTTCTTGCGTAACCGTTGCTTCGTTTTGGAGAGATGTGAAGCCAACAGTGCAACTAGAGTTAGTGATGTGAAACCCAAGGCACAAACTCCGACCAGCAAGCCACTGTTCCCAAGCTCCAAACCGCTGCTAAAGGTGCATACGGCCCAGCATGTATCAGAAGAAATGTGTGCTGTTTGCGGAGATCAGCACAACGTTATCAAGTGCAGCGTCATGAGTCAAAAGTCGTTGTCAGAGAGATTGACAACGGTCAAGGAGAAACAGCTTTGCTTTAATTGCCTGAAGCAAGGTCACAGAGTTGGGCAGTGTAAATCTCGGATGTGCACGGTAACCGGCTACGGGAAAAAGCATCACACGTTACTGCATGTGGATGTAGCAGTCGTCGAGAAGCCTGTCGTCGCTGATGTTACTAGTGGAAAAGATCAGAAGAAGGAGGAAGCACCGGCCGCACCTGGACCATCCATCGTGTGCAGTAGCTTGTCGGCACAGCAGATCAACAAGGAAGTCGTACTGTCAACGGCAATAGCGAGCGTGAAAGACTGGCGTGGGGAGTACCATCCTTGTCGGGTACTTCTTGATTCAGGCTCTCAGTCTAATTTTCTGTCAGAGCAGTTCGCTAAGCTGTTACGGCTAAAATGTGAAGCTGTGAAGGTTCCTATTGTCGGCATTTCTGGAGATAAGCAAACCGTTACCCGACAGGCATCAACTAGCATCAGCTCGCTACAACGTGAAGGGTGTTGGATCTTGGACTTCCTAGTAGTACCCCATGTTACTGGAATCCTTCCGTCACGCAAAATTGATGTTCACGACTGGAACATACCGCAGCATCTTCCATTAGCTGATCCAACGTTCTATCTTCCAGCGAAGGTTGATATGCTTCTAGGAGCGGAGCTGTTCTTTGAGCTACTATGTACAGATCGCTTCAAGCTGGCCGACAACCAACCAATGTTATGGCAGACCAAACTTGGATGGATCGTGTGTGGCTCACATGATGCTGTTCGTCGACCGACATTGGTAGCAGCTACGTGCCAAGAAGCAGATGCCAGATTAGACGATCTAGTTCAACGCTTCTGGGAACAAGAAGAGTTGGTGGAATCGACTAACCCAACGACAGAAAATCAAAAATGTATGGAGCACTTCGCAGCCACCCATCGTCGTGAGAACGGTCGTTATGTAGTTCGCTTACCGTTCCGTAGCACCGTTAACGAGCTTGGCAATTCACGTGCTCTTGCAGAGAGACGTTTTCTTCAAACGGAAAGGAAGCTAATGCAGAACCCTGAATTGAAAGCACAATACATCGCCTTTATCAACGAATACATCAACCTAGGACACTGCGTAGCTGTAGACGTGCGCGAAGAAGGTGGATTTTATCTTCCGCAACACGCCATAGTCAAGCCCTCCAGTTCGACCACAAAATTACGCGTCGTTTTTGACGCTTCGGCGAGGTCTGATTCTGGATATTCGCTTAACGATGTGCTAGTGCCTGGCCCCGTCGTGCAGGACAACCGGATGGCCATTGTACTTTGTTTTCGAAAACATAAGTATGTGTTCACCTCGGATGTTACGAAAATGTACCGTCAAGTGCGCGTCGATGATCGAGACACGGTGTAC
Source organism: Aedes albopictus (assembly GCF_035046485.1). Classification (NCBI taxonomy): domain Eukaryota; kingdom Metazoa; phylum Arthropoda; class Insecta; order Diptera; family Culicidae; genus Aedes; species Aedes albopictus. The sequence continues at coordinate 180,312,424 of NC_085136.1, read as the reverse complement.
CAAAGGATCATATGGCGCGAAAATCCTCAAGACAAGCTGCAAACCCTGGAACTAAAAACTGCGATGTATGGCACTTCGTGCGCTCCCTTTTGTGCCACAGTCTGCCTGAGACAGTTGGCACAAGATGAAGAAGATGAATTTCCTCTAGCCGCACGAGTTGTGAAGAAGGAAGTTTATATCGACGACGTGCTCGCCGGCTCCGATGACCTGCGAGAAGCATTAGAATGTCAGAAGCAGTTGATAGGTCTCCTGCAACGTGGTGGTTTTGCACTACATAAATGGTGCGCAAATGATATGCGTCTTCTTGAACACATCCCTGGAAAAGACAGAGAGGAATTAGCAAGAATCGAGGATCACAGCATGAACGACGTAGTGAAGACTCTTGGTTTGTTTTGGGACCCATCCAACGACGTTTTCCTGTTTCACATGCAAGCCGAGGAGGATGATCTACGAAATCACACAAAACGAACCGTGTTGTCAGACACCGCAAGGATCTTCGACTCCCTGGGCATGCTCGGACCGGTTATAATTGTGCTGAAGGTGTTTTGCCAAGAATTATGGGCGCAAGGATTAGGATGGGACGAGCCTCTACCTGCCCGATTGGAGGAACAGTGGAAACAAATGAAGGCCGATCTCCGTCACATCAATCAAATTGAAATCCCTCGTCGAGTAGTACCAGATCAAGCGACGTCATTCGAAATCCATGGATTCTCTGATGCTAGTCAGAAGGCATTTGCTGCTTGCGTCTTCATGCGGAGTCTGAAGTCGGATGGCACCGCTGAGATGGAACTTCTGGGCAGCAAAACTCGCGTTGCACCGTTGCCCAAAAAACCTGGAAGCAAAAAGGCAGGGAAGCCTTTCACCATACCTAGAGCAGAACTGTGTGGAGCTTTGCTGTTGGCCAAATTAGTGACATCTGTACTTGAGCACATGGACGTCGAGGTTGCATCAGTAGTCCTCTGGTGTGACTCGCAAATTGTACTCTGTTGGCTAAAAAAGTCTCCAAGCAGCTTGGAAGTATTCTTCGGTACCAGAGTTCGGGAAATCCAACAATTGACGGAGAACTTCCAATGGCGATACATCAACACAAAACTCAACCCAGCTGACCCAGCATCGCGTGGCATAACAACGGTGGAGCTAGCGAAGTCTGAGCTTTGGTGGTCTGGGCCACCGATGCTGCACGAGGCGAGTTACACGTACGAGGAAGTTGAGGACCAACTGTTCACGAAGGAAGAACTGGAACTTCGACCACAAGTGAGTGCAAACGTTGCGGTAAGGAAGTTTCAATGGGAAATGCTATCAAAATTCAGCGACTTTAAAAAGCTGCAGCGTGTGTTCGGATGGGCAGTTAGAATTGCTAGGAATTGGCGCATGCGAGATAAAGAAAACCGTGTAACCGGAGCACTGAAGATTTCTGAACTGAGAGCCGCAACCAAATGGATCATCGCTGAGACACAACGTGAAGGCTTCGAGGACGAGCTACGAATGTTGAAGAACAACGACACTCGCAAAAGCAAACTATTGAGATTGGTGCCGTTCCTGGACGATGAGGGGTTACTGCGAGTCGGTGGTCGACTCAAGAATGCAAGCATTTCCTATGGGCACAAGCATCAGCTTCTCTTGCCACAGAAGCATCACGTGACCAAAATTTTGATTGATTCGTTGCACAAAGACCATCTCCACATCGGACAGCAGGCGCTACTAGCAGTTGTTCGTCAGCGATACTGGCCAATTCGTGCAAGAGACACTATTCGACAGATTGTTCACAATTGTGTTCGTTGCTTCAGGATGAATCCAACCGATGTTGAACAATACATGGGTGACCTGCCACACCACCGAGTTAACCCGTCTCCACCCTTCAACAGGACAGGTATCGATTACGCTGGCCCATTTTTCATTCGCCAGGGGGTGCGAGGTGGAACGAAGATCAAGGCATATGTGGCACTATTTATTTGCTTGAGCACAAAAGCCATTCATTTGGAGCTAGTGTCGAATCTTTCTACGGAGGCCTTCCTAGCAGCCTTGCAACGCTTCGTTGGTCGTCGCGGTGTGCCGGAATTGTTGATGTCGGACAACGCTACCAATTTCAAGGGTGCCTGTAACGAATTGCATCAGTTGTATGAGCTGTTCCATTCTGATGAAGAATTGAAAGTCATCGAACGATACTGCGCATCCAAGGAAATCCAGTGGTCCTTTATCCCACCACGGACCCCCAACTTTGGTGGAGTTTGGGAAGCGGGAATAAAGGCCGCCAAGAATCGCTTGAAGATCGTACTGTACGAAGCAGCCATGAATTTCGAAGAAATGACAACTGTGTTGGTGCAGGTGGAGGCCATACTCAACTCGAGACCTCTAACTCAGATTTCGAATGATCCCTGCGACTATACTGCATTGACACCTGGTCATTTTTTGGTTGGAAGGGAATCGACTGCGGTACCTGAGCCTGGATACGGATCGTTTCGTGTGTCGTCCCTTACACGCTGGCAACACGTCCAGAAACTGAAGCAGGATTTCTGGGCAAGATGGTCTGCTGAATACCTGTGTGAGTTTCAACCGCGAGGAAAATGGTTCAAAGGAAAGCTGATGTTAAAGCCCGGTATGCTGGTGGTCCTACGCGAGGATAACATGCCTCCACAACAGTGGAAACTCGGACGTATTTCAAAGCTTCATCCAGGATCAGATAACATAACCAGAGTCGTGACTGTCAAGACATCTAACGGAGAATTCACTCGAGGAGTCAGCAAAATCGCCATTCTTCCGGTGGAAACTGCAGATCCTTAAGGAATCCATATTGACAGAGACTGTCAACGCGGGGAGAATGTTTAGAATTTTGGCACACCCTAAGTGCCCCTATATTGAATTACCCACCCATGCGTTTTTTATTGTACCTCCATTTTGTTTTTCTCAATGATTGGAATAAAAGCAGTAGCGAGTAGAAAAGGACGTGTTTTCGTTTGCTCGAGGAAACTACCTCATTTTATCTGCTCGTTTACGGACACTCTGTTATCAAAGACTTTGGTTAATATTTAGGTCCTTTCAATAACACAGCGTAACATTTTTTTTTGTCTCAAGAGCAAACTTATGTGTCTCCGAAGGATTCCGCTGAATCCGAATCCGGGCTCAGATTTGCTCTAACACGTCACAATTTTGAGCTATACCTCAATTTATAGGGCAAAATATGCGATATTCGGCTTTTTTGACTGCAAGCCATTAAGAAAGGAAATATTTTTTTTAGCAATCAAAAGGTTAGTTTGTCAATTAACATCTTAATTGACGACTCATGCAAAATATTTCGTTTTACCTAATCAAATTTGATAGATTTAAGCATTTTATGTTAGTATGAAAACTTGCATGCAACTTTTGGAGGATGACTTGTATGGGAAATATCGTACCTATCATAAATCGTTTAAAACTATCAAATTCGATTTGGTAAAACGAAATATTTTGCATGAGTCGTTAATTTTGATGTTAATTGATCAATTAACCTTTTGATTGTTTGAAAAAAATATTTCCTTTCTTAATGGCTTACAGTCAAAAAAGCCTAAAATCGCATATTTTGCCCTTTAAATTGAGGTATAGTTCAAAATTGTGACGTGTTAGAGCAAATCTGAGCCTGGACTCGGATTCAGCGGCCCCAAATCCTTCGGAGACACATAAGTTTGCTCTTGAGACAGACAAAAAGTTATTTTTTGTTACGCTGTGTAATCCTCACATTTATAATTTTATTCTATTTGCTTGGTTCATTCTCTATATATGCAGAAGTTTCTGTTTCATATGTGGTGGAGCCCTGTTTTATACAAAAAGAAAGGCACTCACGCTAATATAGAAACATTCCGTGCTATTAGCTTGATTTGTTCTAAAAATATTTAGAAAGGTTTTGATTCATTTTTATAGAAGCCCCTCCTATCAAAGCGGGAGGGTCTCAAGATAGGATAAAAACGTTTCTTTCTCTCTTAAATCTGCACATGTCGAATTTGGTTCAGTTTGTTTGATCATACAAACAATTTTTGCCTTATAATACCTCCATATGTCACATTTAGTTCGATTTTCTTGATTGGATCTCAAGTTCAAAAATGTTATTAGGTAGAGCAACGCTAAAGAACAACCTTTTTAAAAGGAGAAGAAATCTCAGATGAAGAAGATGCAATTTCAACCAACTTTTCATCAGTATAACTCTAGGACCGATCTAGTTGATGGTTGGACTGCAACAGTGCCACTTGATAGAAAGCTTTCGTTGAAAAGAAGGAACAATATCTGATAGAGTGAGCAGTATTAGCAGCAGTAAGTAAAATCCTACATATGTGACAAAAAGTCCTGATAACTATTTGTGTTAATCTAAATTCGGGCTAATGCAGAAATGTCTGCCCCCTCCTCCTAAAGGAAAAAGGATCTCCACTATCATTGAAACATTTTTCGGAGTCAAAACCCTCCACACGCCAGATAGATAGATTGAACCGTAAAACAGTAATTCATATGTTTATATTTTTTTTTTGTTTATAGAGACTTTACCCTGAAGGGGCATTCGTCTCTAAAGCTTTTATAAATTCATTTATTTTTTGACTATTATACACACAAATCTGTTGTACGTACACTTCAAGATCATTATATGCTTGAATTTTTTTTAATTTATTTTTTTTTATTTGTATTTTATCGATACAAAGTTACCAATTCAGGCTCCGCGCTCCACTCCAGTATTGAATTTTCTTTAAAATTTGTTAAAAACTTTGAAGTTACAGTAGTAAGTGTAGCTTTTAATAGGGGTTGCCTGCGTTTTATTTGAGGTCTCGAGGTACAATAATGACAATTGTTGGTTTCTAGCTATCTACTCTATTCGCATGCCTACTACGACCTCTCATATCCCCTACAACTCGGCCATCCTGACAATCACATCGCCCTCGATGTGCATTCAAATCAGATTTATTTTCCCATAATTTCATGTTAACTGGGTCAAAAATTCCTGTAAAAGGTGAACGTGCTAGCTGGAATCCGTCAATATCGCTTACGACATACCGATTATTTGGAAGTACTTTTTTTACAATGTAAGGCCCCTTGAATTGTGCTTGCAATTTTGCTGAGCTGCCAAGGACAGCATGATGTGGAATGTAAACCAAGTCACCTTCATTGTAACGCGTGAAAACTTTACATTTTGAATCATAGTTTTTTTTATTTGGGACCTGTTTTGCCTTATTTACTGCAATTGCTTTCTCTCGTATTTTGATCAAATATCTCTCGTCTTTTTCACTTTCATTAAAAGCTTTTTCAACCATAGCATTTGAGGTTCTCTTTTGATTTATTCCAAAAAGTATTTGAGAAGGTGTGTTTCCTATAGATTTACATAATGTGTTGTTCATGAAATGTTCCGCGTCTAACAAAATTGAAGTAAATCCTCTCCTATTATCAGTGTCAACCAACTTAGCAACTACTGGAGTCAACACTCTATTAAAACGCTCAACCTGTCCATTCGCTTTGGGACAGCCAGTAGCAATAAGTATATGCTTTACATCATTTTCATTACAAAACTCTTTGAAACTGTTTGAAGTAAAACAACTACCACGATCCGATACTATATGAAACGGTATTGAATACGCATTGAAATAATTTTTTAAGTGTTTCATTACTTCACTTGTGTTTGTAGTTTTACATGGATAAAGTTTTATAAATTTAGAGAACGCATTCGACAATAACAAATATGTATTTAAAATTAGAATTCGTGAGTGTCAATGGACCATAATGATCGATATGAATTGTGTGGAAAGGTACACTGCCTTTATCTATCAAGTTTAAATTACCGTCTTTTGTAAAATTTTTCTTCGAATAGACAATACACTTCAAACAATTTTTAATGTATTTTTTAATTTTTTCCTTCATATTGGGGAACCAATATGACCTATTAATCAGTTCGAAAACTTTTTCGATGCTAAAATGTCCGAAATCGTCATGGTACATTTTAACAATTTGGTTTATCATATCACGTGGGACGTAAAATAATAATTTGTCTTTGCCTTTTCTGTAAACTAAACCATCTCGTAATTCAAAATGTTTATCTTCTCTTTCCTCAAGCTGTGTTCTTATCGTTTCAATTTCTGGATCTAACAACTGACTAGCCAGTAAAGCTCTTTCAAAATTATTACTACTATTTCCAATAGCGCAAATGGCAGGCAACGGGACAAAGCATCAACATGCTTCATATTTTGTGAACTTCGATGAATAATATCATAATTGTACTCCGATAAAAATAATTCCCACCTTGCAATTTTAGCATTTATGTCCTTTTTATTTAAAGTTTCTTTTAACGCAATACAATCTGTAACAATTGTGAATTTTATTCCTTGCAAATAAATGTGGAATCGTTTGATACTGTGAATTACTGCTAGAGTCTCAAGCTCGAACGAATGTAATTTAGATTCATGCATATCTGTTCTTTTGCTAAAATACATAACTGGATGTAAAGAGCCATCCGATTGCTCTTGCATTAAGACACCACCAAATCCAATTGAACTAGCGTCCGTATGAAGTTCTGTTCTTGCAAATGGAGAATAAATTTTTAAAATAGGTTCAGCAGTAAGCTTTTCTCGAAGAATCTCGAATGCATTCATTTCAGTTTCTCCAAAAATAAAATCCTTTTTATCTTTTTAAACTAAATCGTACAATGGTTTAGAAATAACAGAAAAATCACGAATAAATTTTCGGAAATAGCTAGCTAAACCAACAAATTTATGAACATCGTTTATGAACACTTTTTGGAATTGGAAATTTGTTTATACACTCAACATGCTTATCACTTGGGCTTATACCATTTGATGCAATGTTGTATCCTTAATATTCCACCTTAGTTTTCAAAAAATTGCATTTAGCTAACTGCAACTGTAAGTGATTTTCGGCTAAAATAATAAAAACTTTACGAAGTACATCATAATGCTCTTCAATTGTCTCTGTAGCTATTAGTATATCATCAATGTAGATTCTTATAACACCACTCTGAATCAAATCCTTAAATATTTTATTAATAAATCGCATGAACGCTGAAGGTGCGTTGCACAGACCAAATGGAACTCTCTTATACTCGAACTGTCCTAAATGGCATACAAAAGCAGTGTACTTTTGTGAACTTTCATCAATTAAGAGATGATGATATCCGCTTTTTAAATCCAAAGTTGAAAAATATTTCTTATTTCTGAGACTGTCCAAATGATCTTCGATGTGGGGTAATGGATATCGATCTTTGACTGTAATTTTATTCAGCTCTCTGTGGTCAACACACATTCTCCAACTACTATCCTTCTTTTTGACCAATACTATTCTGCTGGCATAAGGAGAATTACTTTCTTGAATTACTCCTTCTAGTAATAATTTATTTATTTGCGACTCAATTTCTATTTTTTGATTATACGACAAGCGACGAGCCGAAAAATTAAACGTTTTTTTTTGTCATTTAATTCAATTTTCATAACATATTCGTTTTTCGGTTTTAATGGCTTAGTTCCATTTGTATAAAAATCATTAAAAAGAGATTTGACCTGAGCAATACATTTAAATCAATACTATGATCACCAATGTCCAGTTTTTCATCATCCGTACAAATAAAAGTGCCTGTGCTTACCTCTATTCCATACACATCTGGATAAACTTCTTTTATATTTGCAATCACATTCAAAGGATTGTACGACATTTCCCCGAAAACCAATTCCCCGAATGAAGTTTCCCCGAAAGTTTTTCCCCCGAATGTACCATTTCCCCGAAAAATGTTTCCCCGAATGTACCGTTTCCCCGAAAAGTGTATATCATCTGCCATTTAACCTTCTTTGGGAATTAGCTGACGCAGTACACGCTCAACGTAACCTGTCTGGGTCATTATGAGCCCAATGCATGAAAAGGGTTAACTCAAACTTATCTTTCGTTCACAGATTCTTTAATTTATATCACCACCTAATGAAGGGCATATCGAGGTATGGTGGTATTGAAGATCAAAAACCTCGATTTGTTATTCAGTTGTTATTTTTTTCTGCTCGGGATGGCGGGCAAAAAAAACCCTTCAATTATTAACTGTGGAAGTGCTCTAAAGAACACTAAGTAGAAGAGAGGCAGGCCAAGTTCCAATGCGAACGTCGAGCTATAAAGAAGAAAAAGAAGTTATCAAAAAAGCTGCTATTTGATGTACTGTCAAACCCTGCGTATTCATCACTCTTTAATAAGACACTTTTTAACTTGTACCCCGCTCATTCGAAATTTGTTGAATTAAAAAATGATCAAATGTCACAGTGTAATACACTGTAAATACGAATGATACGATATTGTGATGTTACTTACACCCGCAGCGGCTCCTCGTGCAGCTGCTACTTCCGAAAGTTCTTATTTGGTGCATTCCGACACCTGATCCGTTTGGTGATGAACCGCAGTGAACCTCGAAAGCCAACAATCGTAAAATGTACAATCTATCAATTCGTACCACCCAGGGTTGTTAACGTTAATCAACGATTAACGCCGTTAACGTTAATTTTCATCCGAATCAACGTCAACGGCGTTGCGTTGATTTTCTAGCCAGTTAACGTTAACGTCAACGGAATGCGTTAAATTAACGTCAACGAATGCCGTTAATTTTGGCGTTAATTGATGTAATATGCTTTGTGATCTGTGTGACTCTTGTGTTTTTTTTTTTCAATTTTTGGGTAGATTATTATTTGTGTTTGACAAGTTTTTTTTTATTACTCACTAGCAAGACAATTTTTTTTTTAAGGAGCTTGTGCGCCGGCATTTGACAGTGTTATAATTGAATCTACATATAACGTCCACGTCAAGAACCTGCAAAATGCTTTGCCGACTTACTCAGGAAGCGTGAGTTTATGCTTCGGAGGGAAGTAATGGTGTTGGTGCATTATGCACCTTCAGCTGTGAAACTGAGCGCGCTTGTTATGCAATACACCCAACGCGCTCGTCTTTGGGACTTGAAGTGCCCAAAGCGCTCTAATTTCTTCCATGACTATCCCCCGGTGTTTTTAGGCTACCCACATGTTGTTTGTGAACAATTATGAAACATGACTCATCTGAAGGACAAACGTCTTGAAATCCCGCTTCAACAGTGCATCAGAACTTCAAACGCACAAATCTCGAGAAACAAGCTTCAAACAACAGTGCATTTTATTATTCTGATCTTGCTCACTTGTAATAAGCTTCAAATAAGAAGATCGGGTGCGCCCGTTTGGTTTACGAAGAGACTTGTGCGCTCGAAATCGTGAGTAGGTGTCGAAGTCGGCCATTATGGCGGCCATTTTGGGATTCTAACAAGTCTGTCCTTATGTAGCTATTGAGTTGATCACAGTAGCCATCCATGCAAATGTCAAAAAATTTCCCATTGGTTTCTAGTATTCATTTGATCTTGGTCATACTTCAGCAAACTCGATTTCAGAGTTATCTCAGCAAGAACTCAAGCAACGTTACCTGAATAAACCACTTCTGCATTCAGGTTTAGAGGACAGCAAAATCTAAATCATGCATACCTAGATAGTTTGGTTTACCGAAGGCTGACGTTCAAATCTAAACGCGAAAAATAAAGGAAGCTGATGTAAGTAGCTAGGTTAAAGTTACCTTTCTTGTAAATCATGTGAAAGGAATTATATGTATTTTGAGTAATATTTTTTTTCCTGATTCATTCGTTCTAGTTGTTTTGTCGGCCATCTTTTCAATTATGCTTTTAAAACGGCCAAGGTTGCTTCAAATGCTTCGCCCATGAAAAAGCGCCCATATTAGTGGACTAATAACCCTTCGCGCACTAGGCAAAGCTCCAATATGTCGCCTAAAGAGTTGCCACTTATAATATTGGGTTAGCTAATGGGGCAAAAGAGCAAATGCTTGGTCTAAACGAATGCATAATTTGATGTTTCCCGCAAGACAACTGGTCAAGGACTTACAGTTAATGGATATTTTGGTTCCAAATTCCACCACTAGGCGGTGCTAGTGAGCTAAAAACTTTTGATTTTCATATAAATCAGGAAAATTTGCAAAAAATTGCAACTAGCGCCGCCTAGCTGCAGAAACTCGAACCAAACGAAAATTATTCTGAAAGCCCTTGATCTACCAAACAATTTTGCCGAAGACACCATCTTTCTAAAGAATCAGAATGCTGAGATATGTGAAATGTAAAATTTGTACGCTCTCTAGCGCCGCCTTGCGGTGAAATCACGAATCATACGGCCTGAAATTCTGAAAGCCCTTGACCAGCTGAACAACTTTGCCGAAGAAACAAACTCTCTAAGTTATCAGGATCCTGAGATATATGGGATGGAAATGTTTGTCAGTGTTGCATCTGTTTGTCTAAGAAATCACATAAATCACAGACAAATAGATATGACACTAACAAAATTTCAATCTCATATATCTCCTAATCCTGATTACTTAGAGAGTTGGTGTCTTCGGCAAAGTTGTTTGGCTGGTCAAGGACTAACCGATAATAAGACTTAAGATTCAAAATTCCACCGCTAGGCGGCGCTAGAGAGCAAACAAATTTTAAATTTCGCATACCTCAGCATCCTGTTTTTGTAGAAAGGTGGTGTCTTCAGCAATATTGTTTGGTAGATCAAGGGCTTTCAGAATAATCACCGTTTGGTTCAAGTTTCTGTAGCAAGGCGGCGCTAGTTGCATTTTTTTGCAAATTTTCCTGATATATATGGAAAACAAAATTTGTTAGCTCACTAGCGCCGCCTAGTGGTGGAATTTTGAAACTTAAGTCATATTATCGGTTAGTCCTTGACCAGCCAAACAACTTTGCCGAAGACACCAACTCTCTAAGTAATCAGGATCATGAGGTATATGAGATTGAAATTTCGTTAGTGTCACATCTATTTGTCTGTGATTTATGTGATATCTTAGACAAGCAGATGAAACACTGACAAAATTAAATATGTACTACAATTAACGTAAAATTAACGGAGTCGTTAACGTTAAATCAACGCTCCGCGTTAACGTTAACGTTGATCAACGCTTCCAAAAAATCAACGGAAGAATCGTTGATCGTTACAATTAACGTTAACGAATTAACGAAACGGCGTTAATCGTTGATTAACGTTAACAACCCTGGTACCACCGCAATATCTGTACGATTTGTGTTCAAAAACATATCATACAATCTAAACAAAACTAAAATAGAGTTTGTTTATCGAATTGAAAGTTTACACAGGTAATTTGACAGCAATCATTGTCGAATTAGCGTGGTTTTATGGTACGACACGCATGGATTTAATTCAATTTCACATTTACAACTTTCGGTTCACATTTTACCACTTACCGATTGTCCCTGATGTGGTCTTAGACTAGTTTCATGCGAATTATTAATTAGTTCTCCTAAAAATTCGCAAATTGATGTAATGCATGTATGGGTTTGGTTCATTCGTGCATTTCGCCAGTTCCGGCGAGGCACTCGAATCTGGTTCCGGAACACTACTGACCTGAGACAATTTTCTTGCTGACGCGTTATCGAAGAAGCCGTTATTTAGTGTGCTGCGTGTATGCGTTTGGTTTTTTTTTCTACATTTGACCACTTCCGTCGGGGCACCTGGAACCGGTTTCGGCACACTATTGGTTTTCCAAAGTATGATCTATGATTTTTTTTGTTAACCGTTCATCAGCTTACCTAAACAGTCATTAAATGTGTCGAATTTATGGGTTTGGTTCTCCTTTACATTTGACCACTTCCGATGGGGCAACCGTAATCGGTTGCGGAACACTACCGGTTGTCCCCAATATGGCCGGAAACTTTTGTTTTGTCAAATCAAGATGCCTTAAAATCCGCGATTTGATGTGTCGCTTGCATGGGTTTGGTTCCCTTTTATATTTGGCCATTTCCGGCGGGACTCCCGGAAACGGTTCTTGATCACAACCGATTCATATATGTTCTGAAAATATTTTCCTGCTTACTGTTCATCAGGATATCAAAAAAGCCACGATTTGATATGTCCCTTGCATGGGTTTAATTAACTTTTATACTTTGCCACCTCCAGCGGAACATCTGGAACCGGTTCCGATATGGTCTGAGAATGCTTTCCTGCTTACTGTTCATCAGGTTATCGAAAAAGCTGTGGTTTGATATGTCACATGTATGGTTTTATTTCAATTTTATATTTGGCCACTTCCGACGGGACACCCGGAACCGGTTCCGGGACACAACCGGTTCAGATATGGTCTGGGAATATTATCCTGCTTAGTGTTTATCAGGATATCAAAAAAGCCACTATTTGATATGTCGCATGCATGGGTTTGGTTAACTTTAATACTTGGCCACTTCCGGCGGGACATTTGCAATCGGTTCCGGAACACTACCGGTTCCGATATGGTCTGAGAATGTTTTCCTGCTTACTGTTCACCACGTTATCGAAAAAGCCGCGGTTTGATATGTCACATGCATGGGTTTAGTTCACTTTTATGTTTGGTCACTTCCGGCGGGAAACCCGGAACCGGTTTCGGGACACTACCGGTTCATATATGGTCTGAGACTATTTTCTGCTTACCATTCATCAAGTTATCGAAAATGCCGTAGTTTGATGTGCCGCATGGATGGGTTTGTAGCGTTTTCATATCTGGCCCCTTCCTGGGGTACCGGTCCGGAACACCTAAATGGCCATAACTCCGGAACGGCTGGACCGATCTGAACCATTTTCAATAGGAAACAATGGGACCAGATTTCGCGTCGAATGAACCGTCGGTCAATAAAATCGGTTGAGGTTTACTGCCAAAAAGTGATGTGAGTTTTTTTGTACACACACATACACACACACATACACACACACACACACACACACACACACACACACACACACACACACACACACACACACACACACACACACACACACACACACACACACACACACACACACACACACACACACACACACACATACACACACACACAGGCGAGATGATCCTGGAGCTGAAGCGCCAGAAGGAGCACAAGGGCGCCGCCTACAAAAGGCTGGCAGAAGAGGTCCTTGGCGAAGGTGTGCAGGTGAGGGCTCTGACACATGAGGCGACTCTGAAGGTCAAAGACATTGACGAGATCACCGAAGTGGAAGAGCTCGTCACGGCACTGCGGCAACAGTGCGATGTGCAGGTGGCCGCCGCAGCCGTTAAGCTACGGAGAGGGCCAGCAGGGACACAGATAGCTTTGGTTCAGCTACCTGTGGCGGATGTTAAAAAGTCCGTTAAAGTAGGGAGTATTAAGGTGGGCTGGTGTGTATGTCACCTGACATTCCACGAGCCACCTGAGGTTTGCTTCAGGTGTCTGGAACCAGGACACAAGTCGTGGGACTGCAAAGGCCCCGACAGGCGCAAACTGTGTAGGCGATGCGGCGCTGAAGGTCATAAGGCCCAAAGCTGCACGAGTCCGCCCATATGCATGATCTGTACCGGGAAAACCTCGAAAAACAGACATGCGATGGGTGGTCCAGGGTGCCCGGCCTTTAAGAAAGCCGCAGTGAGCAACAAATCACAGTGCAGGTAACGCAGCTGAACCTGAACCACTGTGATGCGGCTCAGCAACTGCTTTGTCAGGCGGTTTCTGAGTGGGAGACGGATATCGCCATCATTTCGGACCCATACCGAGTACCCGCCGGCAACGGCAACTGGGCCTCGGATGGGACCAGGAAAATGGCGGCGATATGGACGACGGGTAAATACCCCGTGCAGGAGTTGGTGTCTACTACCTATGAGGGCTTCGTGGTCGCCAAAGTAAACGGGGTCTTCTTCTGTAGCTGTTATGCGCCTCCGCGGTGGCCGATCGAGCGGTTCACGCAAATGCTGGACCGCTTAACGACCGTGCTAACAGGGCGAAGGCCGGTGGTAATAGCGGGTGACTTTAATGCCTGGGCTGTGGAATGGGGAAGCCGTTTCACGAACCAGCGGGGTCAGATCCTGCTAGAAACACTGGCCATCTTAGATGTCGACTTGGCTAACGTCGGTACCAAGAGTACCTATAGTCGAAACGGAGCGGAGTCAATTATTGACGTGACCTTTTGTAGTCCTGGCCTAACAAGTAGTTCGAACTGGAGAGTAGATGATGGCTACACTCACAGCGACCACCTGGCGGTTCGCTACAGTATCGACTACAACAACAGCAGACAGCGGATAGAAGAAGAGGCGGCTAGGCCAAGGCCAAGCCCTCGTAGGTGGAAGACATCATACTTCGACGAAGAGGTATTTAGGGAAGCGCTCCGCCGTGAGCGAAACTTACTCGGTTTAGACGGCGACGAGCTGGTAGCGGTGCTCTCACGTGCGTGTGATGCGACCATGCCTAGGCGAGTCCACCCTAGAAATGGGAGGCCACCGGCTTACTGGTGGACCGACGCGATTGCGGACCTGCGCCGCGCCTGCCTACGGGCTAGGCGGCGGATGCAGCGAGCACGATCAGAGGAAGAGCGAAACGAACGGCGGGTGGTGTTCGCCGCTGCAAAAGCCGCGCTCAAGACCGAGATAAGAGCAAGCAAGAAGGCCTGCTTTGAGGGTCTCTGTCAGAGTGCCAATACGACCCCGTGGGGTGATGCCTACAGGATCGTTATGGCCAAGACGAGAGGTGTGATGGCTCCTACAGAGCAATCTCCAGAGATGTTGGAGGGGATCATTGGAGGACTTTTTCCGCGTCATGATCCTAGTCCTTGGCCTCCTTTCGTAGGACAGCCGGGGACTGGGGCTGGCGATGAGGAAAGGGTCACCGATGTGGAACTTGCGGGGATAGCTAAGTCCCTTAGCGTAGGTAAGGCCCCAGGTCCGGACGGAGTTCCGAACCTGGCCTTAAAAGTTGCTATTGCAGAAGCTCCCGAGATGTTCAGGTCTGCTATGCAGAAATGCCTGGACGAGGGAGTTTTCCCAGAAGCTTGGAAGAGGCAGAGCCTGGTACTATTGCCAAAGGCGGGGAAACCACCCGGAGACCCGTCGGCATATAGACCAATATGCTTGATTGACACGGCGGGGAAGGTGCTCGAAAAGATCATCCTCAATAGAATGTTGAAGTTCACTGAGGGCGTAAATGGTCCCTCGAGCAACCAGTATGGCTTCCGGAAGGGGAGGTCCACCGTAGACGCTATCTTGTCGGTTACAAAAACCGCCGAGAAAGCACTCGAGCCTAAGAGGAGGGGAATTCGCTTCTGCGGGGTAGTGACTCTGGATGTAAGGAATGCATTTAATAGCGCCAGTTGGGCTGCTATTGCCGATGCGCTCTTGCGTCTGGGGATACCGGAGTACTTGTACAAGATTCTCGGAAGCTACTTCCAGAATCGCGTACTAGTATACGACACGGAGGTGGGTCGGAAGTGCTTTCACATAACCTCAGGAGTCCCGCAAGGTTCCATCCTGGGTCCGGTGTTATGGAATGTTATGTACGACGAGGTGTTGAGGTTAGAGTACCCAGTGGGAGTGGTGATTGTCGGATTTGCCGACGATATTACGCTCGAAGTCTACGGTGAAACGATCGAGGAGGTGAAGTTGACTACCGACCACTCGATCAAGGTTGTGGAGGCGTGGATGCGGTCCAGAAAACTGGAGCTGGCTCACCACAAGACAGAGGTGACGGTTGTGAACAACATGCAGTCGGCGCAGCAGACGGAGATCAGTGTAGGAGAGTGCACTATCCTGTCGAAGCGCTCTGTCAAGCACTTGGGCGTGATGATCGACGATAAGCTTACCTTCGGTAGCCACGTCGATTATGCCTGTAAAAGAGCCTCCACAGCTATTGCGGCACTGTCCCGGATGATGTCCAATAGCTCAGCGGTGTACGCCAGTAAGCGCAAGCTTCTGGCTAGTGTTGCTACGTCCATACTTAGGTATGGCGGCCCGGCGTGGGGTACCGCGCTAAGTACTGAATGCTACCGACGGAAGCTGGAAAGTACTTACAGGCTTATGTGTCTGCGGGTTGCAAGCGCGTACCGTACCGTGTCACACGACGCTCTCTGTGTCATTACTGGTATGGTGCCCATCAGCATTCTTATCAGTGAGGACATGGAGTGCTTCGAAATGCGCAGCACAAGAGGCATACGCAAGACTGTCAGGATGGCCTCTATGGTCAAATGGCAGCGCGCGTGGGACAGTTCCACCAAAGGAAGGTGGACCCATAGGTTGATACCGAGGGTAGATAGTTGGATTAATAGGCGCCATGGGGAAGTTTCATTCCACCTGACACAGGTCCTTACAGGTCATGGTTGCTTCCGACAGTATCTACACCGTTTCGGGCATGCGGATTCTCCCGAATGCCCAGTGTGCAATGGTTTAGAGGAAACGGCGGAACACGTTTTGTTCGTGTGCCCGCGTTTTCGCACAATGCGTGACCGCATGCTTGCCACATGCGGGGAGGACACAACTCCGGACAACTTGGTCCAGAGAATGTGTAGGGATGAGATTAGCTGGAATGCCGTTTCAACGGCTATCACCCATATCGTCTGGGAGCTACAAAGGAGGTGGCGCGTGGACTCGGAGAATGGCTAGTCCAGATGCAGTACAAGAGGTGGTCCAGGGGCTCGAAGTCGGCTTCGTAGGTCATACCGGTGCCCTGCGGTCGAGATCGACCCTTACAGCGATTAAGTGGCCGCGGAGAGGAAGTCCCGGTAGCGGTGCTGTCGTGGCGTCAGTCTACTGGGTTGGATCTGAGCCCGCGGTTGGAAAGGGGTCCCCGGCAAGGGTCGGGGTAGGTGAGACCCTGCTGTCTGCAACCTACGGATGCAGCTGATAAGGCCTGAAGGGTAGTGATACCCTTGCCTTCAGCAGGTCAGATCGGGTTGCATGTGGGCATCAGTTCTTGATGTCCGCTCAGCAGTAGGGCGCGGGCGGGGTTGACCCTGCCCGCCTTCCGAGGACAAAGGGAGTGGCGAGGACCACTCGGGAAACTGGCTAAGCGCCAGCATGCTATCGTGATGGACTCTCCAGTGCGAGTCATCGATGTTCGTTGCTGCTAGGCTACGGCAGCTAACCTTGAGGGTGTGATATGCACTAGCCTCTCTCTGAAGCAATACCTTCTTGGTGGTTCCGGAGAGACGTAGGGTTTGGCGACCATAGGAATGTGTTTTAGTGGGTCGAGGAGAGAGTAGTCCTGGCTTCTACCGGCATTGTAGAAGACGGCCTCATCCCCACACTACCCTAACCTTCCTGTTAGGGTGTCTGATGAGCAGATTTATCCCCCTATGGTTTAGAAGGAAAAAAAAAAAACACACACACACACACAGACATCACCTCAATTCGTCGAGCTGAGTCGATTGGTATATAAGACTTGACCCCTCCGGAGGCTCTATCAAATTTTCGTTTTTGGAGTGAACATATAGCCTTTCGGTACATCTTGGTGTACGAGAAAGGCAAAAAAAATATCGTCTTATTTTTGCATGATTCGTCGAGAAATGGTGAGACCATTTTACCCGGTTTTTTGAATTTTGAACTGAGTTATATTTTTACGCGGTACATATCTCCCGCATAAAAAAAACTGACTGTAAACTTCTAGAGCTTGCGGAAGAAGAAAAGCAAGTTTCCAGAACATTCTAGAACACTCTTCGGAGGAATTAATTGAACATGCTTTCTTTTCATAATTGGAAGAAATTTCCAAAGTTTCCAAAAACAAGAAAATGAAGATTTTCTAGGATATATTTCGAAAGAATGAAGAGGCATATAAATTGAATGTTCTTGAACTTCTTCCTTCGACTTTTAAGAAATTTCTGGAAATTTCATCGGAGAAGAAGATGAAGATACGTATGATTTTGGAATTTTCCAAAACATTGTTACAATCACCAAACATTTTTGAAAAATAACGGAATATTCAGAAGTTATCTGTTCCGAATACGAATGGATTTTAGGAATATTCCTGTGAGGATAAGAATATGAATTCAAAGATTCGTGAACATTCCCGAGCTAGGGGCGGGACAGCTCTAATATTCATTAGCGGTATTAAGCAGTATTAGAAATATTAATAGCACGGTGTGTCCAAAACCGTTATTAACAATATAAAATACCCATCTAAGCGGTACTCACCATTCAAAAGATATAGTATCCAGGTATCATCTCTGAAATTTTGAAAATGTTTCATGGAGGGAATTGATAGTTTGAGCGATTTGAAATTTTAGGGCGATTTTCAATGAAATTCTCTTTGAACTATCAATATTCAGTCGCGGTTGTATCACGATCGCGGCCATCAGCCTGTCCCTCATAAATTTGGAATCCAATATTCGAAACTTATGGTATTCGAGTATTCTTACTGAAAATTTGAGAATATTTTATCCACGAAATCAAAAGTTATCGTGAATTGAATTTATAAATCAAATCCATAGGTTTTTATAGTATTTATAGCAATTAAACAGTTACTATTTACTATAAATATCCAAAACCAATTCAAATACCCGATATCTCTCCCATGTTTCTGAAAAATTGCTGGGAACGCTCTCAGTAGCTTGCTCTTCGAACACACCAAAAGATTTCACCGTATGTATCATCAGCTGGAACTGCAAAATATGAAACTTTGAGAAATTCGGCAAATTAAGGGTCTCCCATATCGTTCCAAACCTAGCCTACAACGCACACTGGGCCACGAGCGGGATCTAGCAAGTAAAAACCTCTAGCGTTTTGGTAGTACATTTTTTTGAGTTGGTGTCTTCTGAGACTTGTATTAATTTTACCTGTACTTTTATGTGGTGAAGAAATTTAGTTGGTAATTTTGCCGCATAGGTGGCGCTGAGATACCAACTTTTTTGTCTTACGTCCTAGAGGTTTTCCGTCTTCTGCAAAGTTGTAGAGCGTGCAAAAATAAGTAAAGTTGCCGAAGACACCAAAGTTGTATGACTTCAAATAACAAAGTTATATTAAAAATAGTGAAATTTACGTGAAAATCACGTTTTTATGACTATTTTGAATGTTTATCGCAAATTTATCAATTTCAACACTTCACACGTGTTAATCAAAGTAGCCTGTGTCTGATGATACCAACTTTACAATTTTTCGGGACCTTTAAAATGGTTTTTGGGCAAAACAGTAAAAATTACTATGATTTTTACTACCAGTTTTTTTTTTCAAAAAGCTGCAAATTTCGGCTAAATTTGATGCTTGCTTCAAAATATACCACTCAAGATCTATTAAATCAGAAGGTTTGCCGAAGGTATAATTTGGTGTTTTTTAGATATCTTGTTTTAAAATATTGATGTTTTTATACCTAAATTTTTTGAAAGAGATGCAATTCTTTATTCCGGAATTGTCCTGTCATTAGATCCTCACGTTTCACTTTTAAATAAAAAGTTTTATGTTTACCCATCGCCTTAATTACTTGAAATTGACGTTTTGTGTCCATGTCCAATTGTCTTGCGCATCAATGTATTGAATCGACAATGCCCATATATGTATTAGTCTATTGAAAGAAGAAAAAAAATATAATGCTCTTTGATCCTGTGTGAGCGACTTACGTTAGTGCAAAGTTACGGCAAACCAATCCGTGGAATCAATAATGATTTTCAGTTAACCCTCTCTTACCCATGGTAGCACAGGTGATCCACTACTTTGCACTGTTCATTTAACTCTAAAACAAAAACGAGCAGAGAATTTTTGACCAAATCTGGCATACTAGTTCATCAAACATATACAAACATCTGACGAAAAAATGGGAATGATCTAACTTATCCTGTATTTGTATGAACAGTGCAAAGTAGTGGATTACCTGTGCTACCATGGGAAAGAGAGGGTTAACTCAACGTACATATGTTTAGATGGATATTGATGAAATTATGAAAAAAAACTTAGCTTATCATTTATTGTCATGTCATTAATTGGCACTGTGACTTAGTAAGTTAAGCACTCGTGAATTCAAATCTCATCTTGAGCTGAAGATATTTTTATAATATAACCAATACTTTATTCATTTTACGTATGTACGTTGATGTAACTGAAAATCATTATTGACTACACGGATTGGTATTACGAAACTTCGCACTTGCGTGAGTCGCTCACACAGGGCCAAAACCATTATAATTTCTTTCTTTCAATATACCAATAAATATATGAGCACTGTTGATTCAACAAATTGAAGCACAAAACAATAGAACACAAAACGTTAATTTTGAGTAATCAGGGCGTTGGGTAAACATAAAACACTTAATTGAAAAGTGATCCATGAGTATCTACTGGCAGGACAACTCCGGAATATCCCGAGATGAACTAGCCTAGAGTTAAAAATCTCGTTAATACAGACAAAAAAACTCCAGAATAAAGATTTGCTTCTATTTTCAAAATAATTCGGATTTAAAAACATCATTATTTTAAAACAAGATATCTCAAAAACACCAAATTATACCTCTGGCAAACTTTCAGATTTAATAGATCTTGAGTGGTATATTTTTAAGCAAGCATCAAATTTAGCCGAAATTTGCAGCTTTTTGAAAAAAACTGGTAGTAAAAATCATAGTAATTTTTACTATTGTGCCCATAAAACCATTTTAAAGATCCCGAAAAATTGTAAAGTTGGTATCATCAGACACAGGCTACTTTGATTAATACGTGTGAAGTGTTGAAATTGATAAATTTGCGATAAACATTCAAAATAGTCATAAAAACGTGATTTTCACGTAAATTTCACTATTTTTAATATAACTTTGTTATTTGAAGTCATACAACTTTGGTGTCTTCGGCAACTTTACTTATTTTTGCACGCTCTACAACTTTGCAGAAGACGGGAAACCTCTAGGACGTAAGACAAAAAAGTTGGTATCGCAGCGCCACCTATGCGGCAAAATTACCAACTAAATTTCTTCACCACATAAAAGTACAGGTAAAATTGATACAAGTCTCAGAAGACACCAACTCAAAAAAATGTACTACCAAAACGCTAGAGGTTTTTACTTGCTAGATCCCGCTCGTGGCCCAGTGTGCAACGTGGTATAGTCTGGATCCAATTTGTCTATAAAACACGCTCTGTATACACTTACTTCTGAATTGCCTGTTCGGTATTTTTCTGACGAGATTATATTATGCGTTGCGCGAAAATTTTTGAGCGCAAGTGCTCGTATACCTCCGCCAGTACGGTAAATCGTGTTGGTGTTTTCGGCGCAGTATTCTTTGGCCCATTCGCGCACTTATTGTAAAAAACACCAGAACGATTAAACGTACGAGCGGAGGTCTATTAGCGATTTTGCACCATTTTCGCTCTCTATTTTCTTGCAACGGATAATAACAGCAGTACGATTTCCCATCTCACTTTCTGGTAAGAATTGTTACAGATCCGCTAGACGTCCTTTGATCATTCATATACCACGTTGATTGTAAAGTGTGTATCAATTTCCTAAAAGTTTCATATTCAGCGGTTCCACGTTAAGCAGTTTTGAGAATACACTGAGAAATCTCTTGGTGTGTTCGAAGAGCAAGCTATTGACAGCGTTCCCAGCAATTTTTCATAAACATGGGAGAGATATCGTACGTTCCAGACACCTCAATCCTATTTCAACCAGCTGTTGAATGCTGTGATTGACCACAATAGAGGGCATTTGAATTGGCTTTTGTTATTTGTAGTAAATAGTAACTGTCTAATTGCTATAAATACCAACCTATGGATTTGGATTATAAATTCAATGCACGATAACTTTTGATTTCATAGATAAAATGTTCTCAAATTTTCATGAAGAATACTCGAATACCATAAGTTTCGAATATTGGATTCCAAATTTATGAGGGACAGGTTGATGGCCACGATCGTGATACAACCGCGATTGAATATTAATACATGGTTCAAAGAGAATTCCATTGAAAATCGCCCTAAAATTTCAAATCGTTCAAACTATCAATTCCCTCCATGAAACATTTTCAAAATTTCAGAGATGAACTATATCTTTCGAATGGTGGGTACCGCTTAGATGGGTATTTTATTTTGTTAATAACGGTTTTAGACACACCGTGACGGTTTTCCACTATCAGCTCGATCAGCTCCTGCTTAGGAATTGCAATTAAAGTGCATCGAATCACATTTGATGAAGCTACCTTTTTGATTTTCCTACTTCCAGCGATATGGGCTTTCGAGAGCCATCCAGTTCAGTGAAACTCACGTTATTTCACAGCTAAAATACATAATCAAAACAAATTAGGGTTTATAATTGAACAAATTGAAGAAAAACCTTCGACGAACCGTATCTCCATCTTTTGTATTCGTGACAGTTGGTTGTTGTATGGAAAGTCATGACATATTACACAAAAAGTGATTCGGTGAACCAAGAATATTAGGAAACTAATATTTATTAGTCGGTATTAGCATCGGTATTAGGCACTGTCCCGCCCCTAGTTCCCGAGCATTCTTCGTAGGAATCAAACCAATAACACAAGCTCATAAAACTGTTCTGATAAACGTGAACAAACAAACGCAAATATGAGAACAAGCAAATATACACCGTGAACTGGAACTAGTTCCAGCTGTCAATATGGGAGTTCTGGAAAACGTGATATCTAGTTCACGGTGTACATTTGTTATTGTTGTTATCGTTGCTATGCATAGTTCCCGTTTGTTCCCGTTGCCGTGACTGGGAGTGCACGTATATCGGAACGGATTTTTTTGCGTGCATACTTGAGTATTTACCACGAAAAATAGCGTATTTAAAAGTTTCTGTTTGAATTCGGCCAGAAAAAGATAAATAAAGTAGTAGAACACTTGAGAGGAATAAATATAGTTTCTTAATAAAGTTGAAGATAAACATATACGCACATCAAACCTTTAAACATTAAGTCATTAAGACAATTTGCGGGAAAACGAAAACGTGGCTAGCCACGTAGGGTCGGCTAGTATATATACATGTATATATATGGCAGGACTTTTTTTGTACCAGTAAAACCACAAAAACGATCCATAAACAAATACGAAACGATCCATAACATATATTTGCATGTTCCACAGAATTGAACTAAAATCCCTAAAAAAGCAGTAATGATCCATACAAAAGTGCAATACGATCCATAGTTTATGCGAAAAGAGCAATAAAATTGCTTACAAGACCCCATGAAATGATATTTTTTATGGATCGGGAATGGGGATCTAATGGGGAATCTAATCGACAAGTCGGACATTTAAGGAGAAGTTGGGGATTCTGAAGGGACATTGGGGATTTTTAGGAGATATTGGGGCTTTTTAAGGAACATTGGGGATTTTTAAGGAACATTGGGGATTTTTAGGAGATATTGGGGCGGGTAAAGAGAACTTAGGAATCATGGGGGTCCTTGGGATGTGATACCTTTGGGGAATCTAATCAACAAGTCGGACATTTTAGGAGAAGTTGGGAATTCTTAAGGAACATTGGGGATTTTTAGGAGATATTGGGGATTATTGAGGAACATTGGGGATTTTAAGAAGATATTGGGGCGGGTAAAGAGAACTCAGGAATCATGGCGGTCCTCGGGAAATGATACCTTTTGGGAATCTAATCGACAAGTCGAACATTTTAGGAGAAGTTAGGGATTCTTAAGGAACATTGGGGATTTTTAGGAGATATTGGGGGTTTTTAAGGAACATTGAGGATTTTTAAGGAACATTGGGGAATTTTAGGAGATATTGGGGATTTTTAAGGAACATTGGGGATTTTTAAGGAAACTTGGGAATTTTTAGGAGATATTGGGAAGGGGAAAAGGGAACTTAAGAATCATGGCCGTCCTTGGGAAATGATACCTTTGGGGAATCTTATCGACAAGTCGGACATTTTAGGAGAAGTTCGGGATTTTTAAGAACATTGGGGATTTTTAGGAGATATTGGGGATTTATAGAAACATTGGGGATTTTAAGGAGATATTGGGGCAAGTACAGGGAAGTTAGGAATCATGGGGGTCCTTGGGATATGTTAGATTGGGGAATCTTATCAACAAGTTGGCCATTTTAGGAGAAGTTGAGGATTCTTAAGAAACATTGGGGATTTTTAGGAGATATTGGGGCTTTTTAATGAACATTGGGGATTTTTAAGGAACATTGGGGATTTTTAGGAGATATTGGGGCGGGTAAAGAGAATTTAGGAATCATGGGGGTCCTTGGGATGTGATACCTTTGGGGAATCTAATCAACAAGTCGGACATTTTAGGAGAAGTTGGGGATTCTTAAGGAACAATGGGGATTTTTAGGCGATATTGGGGAATCTAATCAACAAGTTGACCATTTTAGGAGAAGTTGGGGATTCTTAAGAAACATTGGGGATTTTTAGGAGATATTGGGGCTTTTTAAGGAACATTGGGGATTTTTAGGAGATATTGGGGCGGGTAAAGAGAACTTAGGAATCATGGGGGTCCTTGGGATATGAAACCTTTGGGGAATCTAATCAACAAGTGGGCCATTTTAGGAGAAGTTGGGGATTCTTAAGGGACATTGGGGATTTTTAGGCGATATTGGGGAATCTAATCAACAAGTTGACCATTTTAGGAGAAGTTGGGGATTCTTAAGAGACATTGGGGATTTTTAAGAGATATTGGGGATTTTTAAGGAACATTGGGGATTTTTAAGGAACATTGGGAATTTTTAGGAGATATTGGGAGGGGAAAAGGGAACTTAAGAATCATGGCCGTCCTTGGGAAATAATACCTTTGGGGAATCTTATCGACAAGTCGGACATTTTAGGAGAAGTTCGGGATTCTTAAGAACATTGGGGATTTTTAGGAGATATTGGGGATTTTTAAGGAACATTGAAGATTTTTAAGAAACATTGGGGAATTTTAGGAGATATTGGGGATTTTTAAGGAACATTGGAGATTTTTAAGGAACATTGGAGATTTTAAAGGAACATTGGGGAATTTTAGGAGATATTGGGAAGGGGAAAAGAGAACTTAGGAATCATGGGGTTCCTTGAAATTTGATACCTTTGGGGAATCTAATCGACAAGTCGGACATTTTAGGAGAAGTTGGGGATTCTAAAGGGACATTGGGGATTTTTAGGAGATATTGGGGATTTTTAAGGAACATTGGGGATTTTAAGGAGATATTGGGGAGGGTAAAGGGAACTTAGGAATCATGGCCGTCCTTGGGAAATGATACCTTTGGGGAATCTTATCGACAAGTCGGACATTTTAGGAGAAATTGAGGATTCTTAAGGAACATTGGGGATTTTTAGGAGATATTGGGGATTTTTAAGGAACAATGGGGATTTTTAAGGAACATTGGGGAATTTTAGGAGATATTGGGGATTTTTAAGGAACATTGGAGATTTTTAAGGAACATTGGGGAATTTTAGGAGATATTGGGGCGGGTAAAGAGAACTTAGGAATCATGGGGGTCCTTGGGATATGAAACCTTTGGGGAATCTAATCAACAAGTGGGCCATTTTAGGAGAAGTTGGGGATTCTTAAGGGACATTGGGAATTTTTAGGCGATATTGGGGAATCTAATCAACAAGTTGGACATTTTAGGAGAAGTTGGGGATTCTTTAGGGACATTTGCGATTTTTAGGCGATATTGGGGAGGGTAAAGGGAACTTAGGAATCATGGGGGTCCTTGAGAAATGATACCTTTGGGGAATCTAATCGACAAGTTGGACATTTTAGGAGAAGTTGGGGATTCTAGAGGAACATTGGGGATTTTAAGAAGATATTGGGGATTTTTGTTCCTTGATTTTTAAAGTACATTGGGGATTTTAAGTAGATATTGGGGATTTTTAAGGAACACTGGGGATTCTCAAGGTACATTTGGGATTTTTAGGAGATATTGGTTATTTTTAAGGAACATTGGGGATTTTTAGGAGATATTGGGGTGGGTAAAGGGAACTTAGAAATCATGAGGGTCCTTGGGAAATGATACCTTTGGGGAATCTAATCAACAAGTTGGCCATTTAAGGAGAAGTTGGGGATTCTTAAGAAACATTGGGAATTTTTAGGAGATATTGGGGATTTATAAGGATCATTGGGAATTTTTGGGAGATATTGGGGAAGGCAAAGAGAACTTAGGAATCACGGGGGTCCTTGGGAGATTATACCTATGGGAAATCTAATCAACAAGTTGGACATTTTTAGGAGATATTGGGGATTTTTGTTCCTTGATTTTTAAGGACATTGGGGATTTTGAGGAGATATTGGGGAGGGTAAAAGGACATGTTAGGAGAAGTTGGGGATTCTTAAGGAACATTGGAAATTTTTAAGAGATATTGAGAATTTTTAAGGAACATTGGGGATTTTTAGGAGATATTGGGGAGGGTAAAGGGAACTTAGGAATCATGGGGGTCCTTGGGA
Organism: Aedes albopictus; assembly: GCF_035046485.1. Classification (NCBI taxonomy): domain Eukaryota; kingdom Metazoa; phylum Arthropoda; class Insecta; order Diptera; family Culicidae; genus Aedes; species Aedes albopictus. Next base: position 180,286,255 of record NC_085136.1, on the reverse strand, counting down.
AATGATACCTTTGGGGAATCTAATCGACAAGTTGGACATTTTAGGAGAAGTTGGGGATTCTAAAGGAACATTGGGGATTTTAAGAAGATATTGGGGATTTTTGTTCCTTGATTTTTAAGGTACATTGGGGATTTTGAGGAATTTGGTAGGGTAAAGGGACATTTTAGGAGTAGGTGGGGATTCTTAAGGAACATTGGGGAATTTAGGAGATATTGGGGAGGGTCATGGGAACTTAGGAATCATGGGAGTCCTTGGGAAATGTTACCTTTGGGGAATCTAAGGAATATTGGGGATTTTAAAGAAACATTGGGGATTTTTAGAAGACATTGAGGATTTTTAAAAATCGTTGGGAATTTTTAGGAGATATTGCGGAGGGTAAAGGGAACTTAAGAATCATGGGGTTCCTTGGAAAATGATCTCAAACGTTCCTTTAAAAATCCCTAATTTCTCCTTCAGAATCCCTAACTTCTTCTAAAATGTCCAACTTGTTGTTTAGATTCCCCAAGGGTATCATTTCCCATGGACGCCCATTATTCCTAAGTTCCCTATATCCTTCCCAATATTTCCTAAAAATCCCGAACGTTCCATAAAAAAATCCCAATATCTCCTAAAAATTCTCAATGATCCTTGAGAATCCCCAACTTCTCCTAAAACGTCCAACTTATTCGATAGATTTCCCAAAGGCATTTTTTCCTAAGAAGACCTCCATGATTCCTATGTTTCCTTTACCCTCTCCAATATCTCCTAAAAATTACCAATGTTTCCTAAAAAATCCCCTACTTCTGCTAAAATGTTCAACTTGTTGCCTAGGTTCCCCAAAGGAATCATTTCCCATGCAGACCCCCATAATTCCTAAGTTCCCCTTACCCTCTTCAATATTTCCTAAAATCCCAATCTTTCCTTAAAAAATCTCCAATACCTTCTCAAAAGCCCCAAAATTCCTTAAAAAATCCCCTATATCTTCTTAAAAGCCCCAACATTCCTTATAAAATCCTAAATATCTCCTCAAATTTCCAATGTTCTTGAAGAATCCCCAACTTCTCCTAAGAGGTCCAACTAAATCTAACGAATGCCAAAGGTATCATTTCCCAAGGACCCCCAAGTTCCGATTACCCTCCATAATATCTCCTACAATTCCCAACGGTCCTTGAAAAGTTCCCAATATCTCCTAAAATACCCCAACGTCATGAAAAATCTCCAATATCTCCTGAAAATCCCCAAAGTGTCTTAAAAATCTCCAATTTCTCCTAAAATTCCCCAATGTTCCGTAAATATCCCCAATATCTTCTAAAAATCCTCAATGTTCCTTAAAAATCCTCAATGTTCCTTAAAAATCCACAATATCTCCTAAAAATCCCCAATGTTCCTTAAGAATCCCCAACTTCTCCTAAAATGTCCAACTTGTTGATAAGATTCCTCAAAGGTATCATTTCCCAAGGACCCCCATGATTCCTAAGTTCCCTTAACCCTCCCCAATATCTCCTAAAAATCCCCAATGTTCCTTAAAAATCCCCAATATCTCCTAAAAATCCCCAATGTTCCTTAAGATTCCCCAACTTTTCCTAAAATGCCCAACTTGTTGATTAGATTCTCCATAGGTATAATTTCCCAAAGAACCCCATGATTCCTAATTTCTCTTTACCTTCCCCAATATCTCCTAAAAATCCCCAATGTTCCTTAAAAATCCCCAATATCTCCTAAAAATTCCCATTGTTCTTTAAGAATCCTTAACTTCTCCTAAAATGTCCAACTTGTTGATTAGATTCCCCAAAGGTTTCATTTCCCAAGGACCCCCATGACTCCTAAGTTCTTTTTACCCTCCCTAACATCTCCTAAAAATCCCAAATGTTCCTTAAAAATCCCCAATATCTCCTAAACATCCCCAATGTCCCTTAAAAATCCCCAATATCTCCTTAAAATTTCCAATGTTTCTTAAGAATCCCCAGCTTCTCCTAAAATGTTCAACTTGTCGATTAGATTTCCCAAAAGTATCATTTCTCAAGGACCCCCATGATTCATAAGTTCCCTTTACCCTCCCCAATATCTCCTAAAAATCCCAAATGCTCCTAAAAAATCCCCAATATCTCCTAAAAATCCCCAATGTTTCTTAAGAATCCCAAACTTCTCCTGAAATGTCCAACTTGTTGATTAGATTCCCCAAAGGTATCATATCCCAAGGACCCCCATGGTTCCTAAGTTCCCTTTTCCCCTTCCCAATATCTCCTAAAATTCCCCAATGTTCCTTAAAAATCCCCAATGTTCCTTAAAAATCCCCAATTTCTCCTAAAAATCCCCAATGTTTCTTAAGAATCCCCAACTTCTTCTAAAATGGCCAACTTGTTGATTAGATTCCCTAATCTATCATATCCCAAGGACCCCCATGATTGCTAATTTCCCTTTACCCTCCCCAATATCGCCTAAAAATCCCCAATGTCCCTTAAGAATCCCCAACTTCTCCTAAAATGTCCAACTTGTTGATTAGAATCCCCAAAGGTATCAATTGCCGTGGACCGCCATGATTCCTAAGTTCCCTTTACCCTACCCAATATCGCCTTAAAATCCCCAATGTCCCTTAAAGTCCCCAACTTCTCCTAAAATGTCGAACTTGTTGATTAGATTCTCCAAAGGTATCATATCCCAAGGACCCCCATGATTCTTAAGTTCCCTTTTCCCCTTCCCAATATCTCCTAATAACCCCGAATTTTCCTTAAAAATCCTCAATGTTCCTTAAAAATCCCCAATATCTCCTTAAAATCCCCAATGTTCCTTAAGCATCCCCAACTTCTCCTAAAATGACCGACTTGTCGATTAGATTCCCCAAAGGTATCATTTCCCGAGGACCGCCATGATTCCTAAGTTCTTTTACCCTACCCAATATCTCCTAAAAATCCCCAATGTTCCTTAAAAATCCCCAATATATCCTAAAATGGTCAACTTGTTGATTAGATTCCCCAATATCGCCAAAAAATTCCCAATGTCTATTAAGAATCCCTAACTTCTCCTAAAATGGCCAACTTGTTGATAAGATTCCCCAAAGGTATCATTTCCTGAATGTTCCTTAAAAAACCCCAATGTTCCTCAAAAATCCCCAATGTTCCTTAAAAATCCCCAATATCTCCTAAAAATCCACAATGTTTCTAAAGAATCCCCAACTTCTCCTAAAATGTCCAACTTGTTGATTAGATTCCCCAAAGGTTCCCCCATGATTCCTAAGTTCCCCATACCCTCCCCAATATCTCCTAAAAATCCCCAATGTGCCTTAGAAATCCCCAATAGTCCTTAAAAATCCTCAATATCTCCTAAAAATCCCCAATGTTCCTTAATAATCCATAACTTCTTCTAAACTGTCCAACTTGTTGATTAGATTCCCCAAAGGTATCATTTCTCAAGGACCCCCATGATTCCAAAGTTCTCTTTACCCGCCCCAATATCTCCTAAAAATCCCCAATGTTCCTTAAAAATCCTCAATATTCCTTAAAAAGCCCCAATATCTCCTAAAAATCCCAAATGCTTCTTAAGAATCCCGAACTTCTCCTAAAATGGCCAACTTGTTGATTAGATTCCCCAAAGGTATCATTTCCCGAGGACCCCCATGATTCCTAAGTTCGATTTACCCTACCCAATATCGCCTTAAAATCCCCAATGTCCCTTAAGAATCCCCAACTTCTCCTAAAATGTCCAACTTGTTGATTAGATTCCCCAAAGGTATCATATCCCAAGGACCCCCATGATTCTTAAGTTCCCTTTTTCCCTTCCCAATGTCTCCTAAAAATCCCCAATGTTCCTTAAAAATCCTCAATTTTCCTTAAAAATCCCCAATATCTCCTAAAAATCCCCAATGTTCCTTAAGAATCCCCAACTTCTCCTAAAATGTCCGACTTGTCGATTAGATTCCCCAAAGGTATCATTTCCCGAGGACCGCCATGATTCCTAAGTTCCTTTTACCCTACCCAATATCTCCTAAAAATCCCCAATGTTCCTTAAAAATCCTCAATATCTCCTAAAATGGTCAACATGTTGATAAGATTCCCCAATATCGCCTAAAAATCCCCAATGTCCCTTAAGAATCCCCAACTTCTCCTAAAATGGCCAACTTGTTGATTAGATTCCCCAAAGGTTCATTTCCCAAGGACCCCCATGATTCCTAAGTTCTCTTTACCCGCCCCAATATCTCCTAAAAATCCCCAATGTTCCTTAAAAATCCCCAATGTTCCTTAAAAAGCCCCAATATCTCCTAAAAATCCCCAATGTCCCTTAAGAATCCCCAACTTCTCCTAAAATGTCCGACTTGTCGATTAGATTCCCCAAAGGTATCATTTCCCAAGGACGGCCATGATTCCTAAGTTCCCTTTACCCTCCCCAATATCGCCTAAATATCCCCAATGTCCCTTTAAAATCCCCAATATCTCCTAAAATGGTCAACTTGTTGATTAGATTCCCCAATATCGCCTAAAAATTCCCAATGTCGCTTAAGAATCCCCAACTTCTCCTAAAATGTCCAACCCCCATGATTCCTAAGTTCCCTTTATCCGCCCCAATATCTCCTTTAAATCCTCAATGTTCCTAAAAAATCCCCAATATCGCCTAAAAATCCCCAATGTCCCTTAAGATTCCCCAACTTCTCCTAAAATGGCCAATTTGTTGATTAGATTCCCCAAAGGTATCATTTCCCAAGGACGGCCATGATTCCTAAGTTCCCTTTACCCTCCCCAATATCTCCTTAAAATCCCCAATGTTCCTTAAAAATCCCCAATATCTCCTAAAAATCCCCAATGTCCCTTAAGAATCCCCAACTTCTCCTAAAATGTCCGACTTGTCGATTAGATTCCCCAAAGGTATCATTTCCCAAGGACGGCCATGATTCCTAAGTTCCCTTTACCCTCCCCAATATCGCCTAAATATCCCCAATGTCCCTTAAGAATCCCCAATATCTCCTAAAATGTCCAACTTGTTGATTAGATTCCCCAAAGGTATCAAATCCCAAGGACGGCCATGATTCCTAAGTTCCCTTTACCCTCCCCAATATCGCCTAAATATCCCCAATGTCCCTTAAGAATCCCCAATATCTCCTAAAATGGTCAACTTGTTGATTGGATTCCCCAATATCGCCTAAATATCCCCAATGTCCCTTAAGAATCCCCAACTTCTCCTAAAATGGCCAACTTGTTGATTAGATTCCCCAAAGGTATCATTTCCCAAGGAAGGCCATGATTGGTTCCAAAGGAATTTATTGCTGTATGTTTTACAACTGAGCTGAGAAACAGGCTCTGTCCCAGAGGGAGTGTTATGCAAGAAATTAGAAGAATCATCATCCTTGCACATCATACAAAAAAAATGAAATGCATCAAATAAGTGCATGCTCTAAGTGACCGCACGCACAGACCCCCCCATCTGAACAGCACCGCAGCAGAGCTACGAGTGCGAAGGATTTAAATGGTTGCTCTTGTAAATACACTTTCGTCGGCGCTTTCCTTTCGCTCCGTCGAAAAACAAGTTAACTGCATGTCACACTTAGTATGCGCAAATCCAAATTCCGCCTCGAATGATTCCAGAGGCGGAGATGTGACGCGACAAAGAGCGAGCTCGTTTTCTGTATACAATGACATCACCAGCAGCCAAGCCAGCAGCAGTAGTCGTCCTCATGCCATGGAGCAACAGCACACGAACGCACGACGGATAGGGTGATGACCATTGTTTTGGCATGAAGTTAATGCAATTTGGAACGTTATTTTCAAAAACATTTTTTGGCTTAACTACAAAAGATAGAGTTTTGGTGTCAAAGAAACATTTTTAGGGAACAAGTTCGTGCATGTTTTGTAGAAGAACTTTTTTAACAAAAGCTTTATTTTCATATTTAAATCATCAAAAATGTCCGAAAAAGAGTCGATGTTTTCGACCAATTTTGCATTATTTTTCAATTTAAGGCCTTTTAAACTATTTTTACAAAGTTTACGTCCAAGAGACTAAGAAAGTAGAAGTAATTAGCTTTCAATTCGTGCGCTGAGAAAGTTTGTACGATTGATAGTTTAGTAGATATAGGACTTCAAAGATAACCAAAAATTAAAAACTTAAAATGTGATTAACTCACTTAGCAGTGATTTCCGACCCTATGTTCCATGGGAACTTTTTCATCTCTCATCAAGACCTATCAGCCCTGAAAATATAATATCCAAAACCCGGAACCAAACACCCTGTTTATATATATATATATATATATATATATATATATATATATATATATATATATATATATATATATATATATATATATATATATATATATATATATATATATATGTGAGAATGAAAAATAAGTGAACATCTCTAGTTATGAATAATTTGGACACACAGCTGATCATGCATTGAATCATATCGAGTTTAGTGTTTGATAGTCTGCCACGCTGATTAGAGCTGGCAAGAATAAATAAGTTGAACTGTAGTTCAATATTCGTTTCAGTCGCGTATTCCGAAAGTCTGGGTGGGTTTGTTGGTTTTAAGTTAAGTAGTAAATATATATAAATTTGAACGGCTTTCTATACAAGGTTGATGATTTGAAATCGATTTTTGTTCTATTTTTAAGCAAAGTCGCTCACTTCACACATCTCATTCTCCGTAAATAATGCTCCGATTGAGCTGATTTTTTTACTGTAACTCGCCTACATATGATATGTCATATAAACGTTGAGAAAGAATTTTTAAATTGTTTTTCCTTATTTTAAAAAAATAAATTTCTTCATACATTTTTGGGAATTTCGCTAAAAAAATATGGAGGTCATTCCTAGAATTCGTCAATATCTCGACTTTTATCAATCTGATGCAAAACCTGCATTCATGTGATCGAATATTATTACATTCAGCTTTTCATTTAAGGAAAAATATTCAAAATTGGTTGAACAAAATGCACGATACATATTTGAAATTAAGTAAATTCCATATTTTAAAAGATTGTAAAACTATTGAGCTTAAACTCAAAAACTGTTCTACTTTAAATTTTTTGAAGCACGGTTTCAAAATCAGTGCTAAATTGTGCTTAAAAAATTTTGGTCGTTGACAAAAGTTCACGACTTTCGTTATATTTTGTAAACTAGTGTAATCAACACGCATTATATTCAAGCATGTTTTGTATAATTTTAACAACATTTCGTTGAAGGTATCACAAGATACAGATATTTGAATAATTTACTCTATTTTCCTCAATTTTACCTATAAATCACTATAGTTGAGGGGTTCAGAAGCAAAGGAATGAAAGTAACAATAACCCACTTTCGAGTAAATGAGGTTTTCATCCCATACATAATGTATGGGGTTTCAAAATCGACCCATTTTTCCTCGATTTATTGTAATTTTTCTAATCATCGTAAAAATAATCTTAAAAAAGTTCCTGAAAGCTTGAAATCTGAAGATTTTTTTTTAAATGCTTAGCTCAAAATCGACAAAATGGTCACTTACACCTCTTTGATTCTGGCCCCTCAATTAAATTACTTATATACGAGTATCAAACCCGTATATGCCATCACAACGAAAACGTTAACCTTCTTAGCAATTGGTGTTGAAAATATGTGATTGTTGATCATATTTGCGATAAATTTGAAACCATTCTATTGATTGGTTTGATAATAACACTGGTTTGGAGTTTGCTCTACTTAGACATTTTTAAAGTTTTTTGTCCTTCCAAGTTCTGCCTTCCGACTACAGTTTGATGATGAACATGATTGTAGTACAGTCAGGTTTTTTTTACGCGGGGGAAACGTGCCGTATAAAAAAAAACTCAGTTCAAAATTCTAAAAACCGCGTAAAAAAGTCTCACCATTTCTCGACGAATCATGCAAAAATTAGACGATGATTTTTTTTTGTATGGAGTTTTCATTTACGCGGCCGTGTAAATTAAAACCGCGTGAAAAAAAGATCTGACTGTAATCAAAATTCGACCATAAGATATTTAATGAAAGCAACAAGTTCGTCGCAAAGTGGGGCTGACAAAATCCGATCAATACTGTAATTCATTGCAAGAAATAATTCAGTAACAAATTTTGAAAACGACGTATAATCAATGGGGTAGCATTGATTATACGTCGATTTCAAAATTTGTTATTGAATTGACCTGTGAGGTTTTGAATTTTTTTCTGCCAAGCGCGTCTTTCTTGAATATGTTTTATTATATCCAAAAGATCTAAAGATAATCTAAAAGATTATCTACTTTCAGATTCGCATTTCATGTAGGGTATTGTACCATTTGGGCAGGTGTACCTATTTTGGGCACTTGCCGCTATAACTAAGTCAATTTTAAACCGATTGATTTGAATTTTTGTACAGAGTTAGATACTGTACGTGCCTAACTCTACAAAATTTCAAATCAATCGGTTTGAAATTGATTTAGTTGTAGTGGCAAGTGCCCAAAATAGATACACCTGCCCAAATGGTACAAGACCCTACTTACTGCGTCTGCGCAAATATTTGTTTTGTAAATTTGAGTTTACATACTTTAGTGAAAAAAAAACTGTTGGAATTCTGTTTTTATTAATTTACCTTTTTTATTTCTAATGTACTTCTGTATGCGTTTCTGTAGTTCAAAAATCACATGGACTTCACGTTTGACCTTATGATACAGGTCGGACTCGATTATCCGGGTGGCTCCGAAAAAAATTCTCCCCGGATAATCAGGATAATCGAATTTCCGGATAATCGAGCCAAACTTTTTTTATTTTATTTTTGAGATTTATCGATCACAAACACTTCGATAAACATAGAAGCAAGCTTCTAGTCCTTACCCAAGTAACACAGAAAACATCTCCAAAAATTAAAATCTCAAAAGATGGATTATAAAAGTATTATAAGTGAAATATAAAACATCTTGTACAGAAAACAAGCTGTAACTATGTTATCCGATAACATGCAGAACAAAACATGGAATCGGCTCAAAACAAGTGTGAAATACAATAATTGAACAATTATACAACACTTGCTGTCCCGATTTTTGGCATGCAGTTTCCCGCCTTTCTTGCATAGAAACACGTCGAAACCGTGCACAATTTCTATAATTTTATTTACGTACCAAGATTATTGGAGTGGCCTTTGCCTGCTCCGACAATTTGTATGATAACGCTGTGGCTAGTAGGATATCTATTATTGGACCGACGATGGAAATAGTTGGCTGCGAGCAGGTGGTCAAGTACTAGTTGAATTCTAACAGGATCAACGCACCAAGGATCAAATGTGAGATAGAAGGTGGAATCACGCATCCATAAAACTTCTGCTATTTTGTCCGGACCACTTTCCCATCCCTGTTCTATTTGCCATTATCCTTTCGCTTGATGAACATTGAATACCCTGAACACATCCCAAAACTCAACGCGGGCGGTGTGTGCTGTTCTATATGTAGGCAAAACACCATAAGACGCAAGCTTTTAGCTTGAGGATCGCATTAATCTTCTCACGAAATCTATAAAATATAATGCGAGAACCTAGAAAATAGCAAAACTGCGCGATTGTTTACGTCAATGTTTTGACGTTTGACAGATTTGGATTCGTTGAGGAATAAGTTCTGGAGCTCGATTTGAATAGGTCGTATGCGCTTTTGTCGATTAAAATTTCGATCAGTTGGATTCGCTTATTATAGCGAAAACCGTTGAAATTGAGCAAAGTTGATACATACAGCAGAATCCTCACAAAACGGGCTTTCTGTTCCATCATTAAAAGTTTGTAAAATATGTGCCATATTGCTACAATGGCTAAAATAAACTGATCGAATTTTATATCGACAAAAGCACATACGACCTATTCAAATCGAGCTCCAGAGTTGTATTGTAGTTATTTTGGCGTTGCGCAGAGTATTTCGTTCTGTTGTATGTTGAAAATGCTCAACTATAACTTATTTTTAGCGCTATTCTAGCTTGTTTCACCGCTTATTGCCAGCAACTTTGTGGAAATGTAATTTTAACGTTATTTGAACTTCTTCTTAAATCGAAGTTTTCATTCACCTAAAAAGTATCCAGGTTATAGTGCCGGGTGAAAATATTGATACACAATTAACAAAATGATAAAAATGTCATCTAATTTCACCGATTTTTTTTTTATTGGGCTACAAAAAAGAATTTTGTTTCAGTATAAGAATTAACGAATCTCTTTTGGAACAAAAGTAACAACGATTAGAAGAGTCATATACTGAAATATAATTATTGTTGAATTTTAAATCACGGTTAATTTTTTTTTTTGAACGGCGCTGTTCGCTCTACTGAAAATCAGCCATGATGATTCTTGATGTGGCATTGGAAAAAAATCTCACAAAGCAGCACCATTTGATTCGTCGATGATGCATTTTTAATTCAACTCAGAGGCGCATGCAAAATGGGAGAGTAAAATCAATGCTTTCACCATAAATCTTGAGCCGCAGGTGAAACAGTTCTTTTCCTTCACTAACTATGACTGATTGCATAATTTATGATCAGGTTATTTTCATGATGTGTTAATGTGATGGACGTCTATTGGCATTATTCCATGGAAACCATTTCTCGGATTGAGGTTGTATTTTTGAATATATTATTTCTCTTGTTTTTTTTTCTGTCATTTGCGACGCATCACATTCTGAACTCACTGTTTGTTTAATAAATGGTTTATGCAAGTATTATCACTAACCGAAAATCTTAATTTCAACCTTTGCAATGAATCTGTAATGTAAATGTTATATGTAAGTTATATCAACTAGAAATAGCTGAACTACAACCACTGATTGTGTTTGTATTATATTAGTCGTTTGCAAGTTTTTTTTCCATCAACGATTAACTTTGGAATAACAAATAAATATTTTCAAGCGTACCTATTAGTACTATAAGCGTAATAGAATACATCTCCCTACATTTTGGAAGATGTTTTATAAGCCGCCATTTTTTGCGCTGTTTTGATGATATAAGTGTTCAATATAACGTAAAAAATACAAGAAAAATACAATGGACTAAGCTGGAAAGGTGTATTTTCAACAGTTATACAACTGTGTGAGAAGTAGCCGTTGTACAGGTCGGACGTGTTTCATATTTGCTCCGCTTTGAATAAATCGCGCGCGTTCGTAAACATTATTTTTTTTGTCATTCGTAACTGCTGCGTAAGTGAACGATGCCGTGCGCGAGTAACATTTGTACCGTCAGTGACGATAGGCATGTGTGGTATTGCCATGGATCGTGCGGAAAAAAATTCCATGCAGCATGCGTCGGTGCTCAGAGAAATCATGAGCAAAGCATTCTTGAATATATGCTACCGATTTGTAACGATTGCCAAAAGCGTTTCTTGCTTGAGGTGAACTTCGAAAAATTCTTCGACCAACAGCAGGAAAGCATCAGACTCAACAAGTTGATGATAGAGTCCAACCACAAAATTGCCGCCAATCTCAATAAATTCAATATAAATGAAGGCTTTGAAAGTATGGAAACACTTTTAAACGACCTAAAAAGCGATCTCGAAGCTACGACAGCAAAAATAAGCAACGCCGCTGTCGAAATTGCCAATAACTCTGCTAAGGTAAACGAACTGACTGCACGGATCCAAAACGGAAAACATGACGACGTTGCAATAAAAAATCATTTAACGTCGTTGTTCGACATATCGATGCAGGCAACCAAAAACAACATAATGGATTATGTTGATGCGCTAACTTCCGATCTGACAAGAGAGCTAAAACATATATGCTCTGAATTCGAGAAAGTCAGTGGCCTTATTATCGATATGGCAGGCCATTGTACCGAGCATAATAACAGCCAAGCAAGTTTGATCTCAGTCGATATTATTGATGAATTGAAGCAACTTTCCTGCGCGGTTAATTCGCTCGAAATTAGAGCCATATCGTCACCATCAACAGCAGCACCATCAAATCTAGGAGCCGAAATGTCCGCCAAAGCAGCAAATGAATCAGACTCTAGGGCTGGAGAATGCTTGGTGCGCGAAATGTATGGAAGGCCAGTTGGGCAGAATACGATGCACGCCAACTTCATCGCGTGGAACAGCAGAAGCAAGCCGACAAAGCTAAGAAACGACGCAAACGAAATGCAATGCAGAAAAATAAAAATAATATAAATAAAATTAATCATCGATGGAATAATAGCAGCAATCCAAATATTCGCAACCAAAATAATTGTAACAACTACCGTCCTGCTGTTTTCAACCACAATAATAATAACCGTCATCAAAAAGTTGGAAAAATGCTCCCTCCGGATAAGGATCTTCTGGCAGCAGCTAAGGTAACCTTCTCCAACCCTCCAGTGGGAAATCTGCGTGGGATCCAATTTCGAAGAGGTGAAGTGCTAAACCCATACCCGGTGGGCAACGAAATCCCACAAACGAGCTACACATCTACGTCTAATTGGTCATGCGGTCCCGCCTTTTCCCAGCATTGTTCATCATGTTCATGTGAGCGACCGTGTTTTCGCTCAGCCTGACGCGTTCACCAGAACCAGACGAGGACGAACCGGATGGTAATATAAGCATAATCCCAAATCATGACTCTACTTTTAAATTAACAAATTTTGTAACAGACGAAGAAGAGGTACAGAGCTTAAATAACTCCAGTACTATTACTGAAACTTCTATACATTATCCACACTTGAAATCAGAAATTTTGGTGTACTGTCAAAATTTTAACCGTATGAAGAGTGCGTCTAAGATGCACGAAATCCATAATAAAGTTTTATCTTGTCCTTATCCAATTATTCTAGGAACAGAGACTAGTTGGGATAAGACTGTTAAAAGTGAAGAAGTTTTCGGAAATAATTACAGCGTTTTCAGAGATGATCGCGATTGTCTAACGTCTGAGAAGAAGTCCGGGGGCAGAGTATTAGTTGCTGTTTCGACAAATTTAAACGCAGATATCATCAAAACGACTAAATTTAAAGAGTTCGAGCATGTATGGGTGAAAGTGCAAATAGCAGGTGAAACACATGTTTTTGTCTCTGTGTACTTTCCACCCGGTAATGCACGTAAAGTTATCTATGAAAAATTCTATCATAATGCTGAAAATATCATTAGCAATTTTCCCCCCGAAATAAAAGTGCATATTTATGGAGACTTCAATCAACGTGATATCGATTTCATCCCAGACGTTGACAATGAGAGCATCTTGCTGCCAATTTACGGAGAGAATGAAGCGGTGCAATTTATATGCGATAGTTCTGCAAGTCTTGGTCTCAACCATATTAATAATGTTAAAAATCAACAGAATCGCTATTTGGATCTTTTAATGACGAATATTGATGAAGATTTCTGTGTGGTAGAATCATTGCATCCCTTATGGAAAAATGAACTATTTCATACAGCAATTGAATTCTCTCTAATTGTGAATGTAAACAATAGACCTGAAGAATGTGTTTTTGAAGAAGTTCATGATTATCGTTCTGCAAATTATGATAATATACGACAACAAATTTTTCTGGTGAATTGGCAAAATGTGTTAAGAAATGAAGAAAATGTTGAAGATGCCGTTACAACATTTTACAGAATATTATACGATATAATTCACGACAATATACCTTTGAAGAAAAGAAGACGTCATCATACCTCAAGGTACCCCATTTGGTTCAATCGAGAAATTAAAAACCTGAAGAACAGAAAACAGAAAGCACATAAAGCATACAAAAAATACAGGAATGATCAAAGCTTATCCAATTATTTAAATATTTGTGACCAATTAAATCATGCCATTGATATTGCATCCGAGGAGTATAACGAGAAAACTGAGCGGGAAATAAAATCGTGCCCGAAGAATTTTTTCAATTACGTTAAAACTAAATTAAAATCTGACAATTTTCCACCTGAAATGCACCTTGACGAAAAAGTTGGAGTAGACTCTGAAGCAAATTGCAATCTTTTTGCAACATTCTTTGAAGAAGTCTACACCACACATTCGGAGGAAAATCGGGATCGTGAATATTTTTCATTTCTTCCTGAGCTATCTAAAGACATCAACGTTCATCAAATCAAAGTACATGACATTACGGGCGCATTAAAAAGTCTAGATGCCTCCAAAGGTGCTGGTCCGGATGGGATTCCACCAGTATTCTTGAAAAATGTATCAGTAGAACTTACATCCCCGTTATACTGGCTTTATAACATGTCACTGGAATCAGGTAGTTTCCCTGAAACGTGGAAAAGCTCTTTTTTAGTGCCAATTTTCAAAAGTGGCAAAAAATCCGACGTACGTAATTACCGTGGAATAGCTATAATCTCTTGCATTCCGAAGATCTTTGAGGCAATAATCAATAAAACTTTATTCGACATGGTCAAAAACAGAATAACTCACACGCAACACGGGTTTTTCAAAGGACGTTCAACATGTACAAACTTGCTCGAATTCATACATTATTCGTTGACGGCCATGGACAATGGCAATCATGTGGAAGTTCTCTATACAGACTTCAGTAAAGCTTTTGATCGAATTGACGTACCAATGTTGCTTTTTAAACTAGAAAAAATAGGATTTGGTCCAGGTCTTCTTAAATGGGTCGGGTCATACCTTTCCAATCGTCAACAAATAGTTAGATACAAGGGAGTAAAATCTAAACCTATTCAAGTTACATCTGGAGTTCCTCAAGGGTCTCATTTGGGCCCATTATTATTTATTCTGTACGTCAACGACATTTCCTTCATTCTTAAAAAAGTTAAAGCTCTCATATATGCCGATGACATGAAACTCTTCCTAGAAATAGTAAACGATGAAGACTTGCACACTTTTCAACAGGAAATCAATATGTTTTATGTGTGGTGTAAAAAAGCCTTTTACAACTGAATGTGAAAAAATGTAATTCCATAGCCATAAGTAGGAAACGTAGTACACCAGATGTAACAATATTATTAGGTGATCAACAGGTAGAAAAATGCGTCAGAATCAGGGATTTGGGAGTGATTTTAGACTCCAAACTAACTTTTACTGATCATTATAATACAGTTATCAACAAAGCAAATAATATGTTAGGCTTCATAAAACGATTTAGTTATCATTTTCACGATCCATATACAGTAAAAACATTATATGTAGCCTATGTACGTTCAATTTTAGAATACTGTAGCATAGTTTGGTCACCATTTTCGGTTACACATGAAACTCGTATAGAATCAATTCAGAAACAATTTCTACTATTTGCGCTTCGTAAACTAGGGTGGACAAGGTTACTTCTTCCGTCTTATGAAGCACGATGTATGCTCATTAACATTCAAACACTAAAAGAACGACGTGAATTTGCAATGTTATCATTTGTAAACGATATCGTTTCGCAGCGTATTGATTCGATAGAGCTTCTTTCAAAATTAAACTTTTATGCTCCCTCTCGACAACTACGAAATCGTAGTATTTTTTATACAAATCATCACCGTACTAATTACGCTAAATTTGGTCCCATCAACCAAATACTGACAATAGGGTGGCTCAAGCTTGTATGGCAAAACCAAATGTCAAAAAGTTCGATGGGCCCCCTTCTCATTTCGTTCTACATGACGCCACGATGCTCTGGTCAAATTTTCAGCTAAATCCGTTAACATTAGGGCGGTGCTATACTCGTTTGAAATTTGTATTGGCGTTTATATGGGAAAACATCGTTTTTTGCAGTTTTCTTCTGAGGGGTTCAAATTTCCCTTAAAACACGTAATCGATCCTATGGAAATATAGCATAGGATATGCCGAAAAACTTTGTCGAAGACCGCAACGTGATCAGACACGTGCGAAAAAAGCTATAGCCTAGACAGTACGGGCCCATTTAGTGTGATTTTATTGCTATTGTTATTCTTTTACATGTTAAATGTTAAGCACCACCAGATGGTCGGCATGTAATATCTTTTCTTACAAGCTTCGGATGACTTTGCGGTCTTCGACAAAGTTTTTCAGCACATATGAGACTATAGTCCTATATAATCGGTTATGTGTAAAAGTAAAAATAATGCCCCTCATGAGAAAAATGCTGAAAACGATGTTTTTCCATATAAACTCCCATACAAACTTCAAATGAGTTTAGCACCGCCCTAATGTTAACGGATTTAGCTGAAAATTTGACCAGAGCATCGTGGCGTCATATAGAATGAAATGAGAAGGGGGCCCATCGAACTTTTTGACATGTGGTATTTTGAGCCACGCTAACTGACAACTTACAATAAATTTTGCGAAACTATAGATTTTACTATGACAAAATCACAACTAAAAAAAATATTTACATCAAATCGTAATTAGAAATAAAATAAGCAAACAGTTCTAGTTTTAAGTTCAAATTGTATTGAAATGGTCTACTTATGATTGACTACATGAAATAAATAAACTAATGGTGTTACTTGGGTAAACTCAACGGCTGGCATGATTATAATAATATTTGTCGAGAATGAAATTTTAGCCGAAAAATCTACATACACACTTAATTATTTTTACAGTATTCGGTAATTTTTTACCGAACTTTCAACAGCTGAACGTTCGGTAATCAAATTTATTACTGAACGTTCGGTAATCGATTTTCTCTCGAGTTGTCAAAAATTACCGGTTTTCTCCGGTAATTTCATAGAGCATTTTACCGTAGTTTTCGGTAGCTTCGATCAATGGTTTACCGGAGGTTTTCGGTAAGGTTTTATTATTTATTGCTATAAAATACTGAGTTCAAAGATATTTCAGATCAGATTGAGCTTTAAAAACGTATGCTTGTATTTTGGGGAAATTTTATGCTCTCATTATTTTTCACTTAGCTTGTTTGATGAAAAAATATGGAAATATATCTTGGAGCTCTGTTTAATGGAAAATAACATTGCTTTCGTGATGGTCAGGTTATTTCAGCAGATGGCACAGTCACTCGAGTCTTTCAGGAACAGCCCTCGGACGAAAAGAGATTGCAGCAACGGGTGTTACGCGGTGAAGTGTTTGAAGTTGGAAATCGGCAGTGGAAAAAACGAGTTGAAGGAGGGATCTGAAAATGGTGTTTTCAATCAAAAATAAAACGTTTACGGAATATTGCGATGAAGCGAGCACCCTGTTCCTCCGATTACTTACATACCTGATCCATTTTAACTTATTTTCACTTGGAATAAACCACTTAGGCACACAAAAACTTGTAGCTACCGGGTACACTGAAAAAAGGGACATGGTAACGGTGACCAAAACGAGGGTGAAATTAAAACACTTTTACTACTTGATTTTGGTAGACCATAATTAATTTTTGAAACTACCATGTGCAGGGTTCAATTTACCATGTCACTTTTTATTTACATTTTATGGTATTTTTGAATATGTTTCCATAGTTCATTTTACCATGCGTGTGTCAAGCGGCATAGTAAGTTTGACTATCGTAATATGGTTTAAATTACTATGCACGTAGCTCAGCAGCCACAGCGTCATCCATTTTTGTTTACGTTAAAAACAAACACTGTAGATAAATCAAATAAGATAAGTTTATTATTTTAAATCAAATGAAACTTATTATAAACAAATATCTTAAATGGTTAAAGAATAATTTTCCGGGGATGATGAGGCGAAGTTTTCTTGGCCATCTTTAGCGGAGCTGTTAAAGTCCCCGCTCCCAGAGTAGTTATCCGGCTCGGATTATGTTTCTGGAGGATGATGCCGCAGTCCGCCCGACCAATATGAGCCTAATCAGTGCCCGACTGCCGCTACCGTACGTAGCGTGTATCGATATTCGTCATTTCATCTACATTTTGAGTCCCTGCAAATGAAAAACACATATTAACTAAAAACCCCAGAGAATTTGGAGATCTTACCTTCGTCAGCAAAACCGTATACAGTAACAGCAACATTCCGGACTTGTCCGCCACGACGTGAAAGTTGCTGGCGTCTCCCCGCGGTCATAATACTACCGACGAAGTAAACTTCTCAACGCCATGGAATCCAGTTTGCTGACGCAAAACTTCTGCTGGAACGTTTCCGTACTCAACAGATTCGGTCTAGTTCCGGTGCTCTCCACCCGCCCGTTCCTCCATAGTCTGCTGATTGATTCGATCCGAGGCAGTGGCCGTCGTTTTGGTGTCCGTATGCACTCCGAGCTCCCTTGCTCGTTCGGAAGTAGGTTTTCCAGGGCATCTCAAAGCAAAGAATATTGATTTAGAGATTGGTTGCACTTGCCAGCGACTCATGCGGGTCATGATAAACAGATTTAGCGATCATTATTGATTTTAATCACAATATTATTAAATAACACACCGTGGAAAAAAACAACAAACAGATGATTTCTATATTCAATATTTGTCAAAGTCTATTATTACTATAATGTTTGTCTTGACTATGCATAGCAGTATATACAAGCGTTAAAATAGTTCTGCAAAACACGAAAGTAGTTATCAAATTAACTACGTTGCATAGTACTGATCACTATTCGGCTAGTTGTCTAGTCATGGTAATTTTCAGAAAAACATAGTAGTCATCACTAAAAACATAATCACCATTACTATTTTTAGGCATAGTAAAATTAAACATGGCCGAACAGTTAATTTTACTATATTTTTTTTTTCAGTGTACAAAACACTAATATTACTAATGGCCACCGATTTGACAGTTCTTCTTGAGATTGCACACAATTACCGTACTTCGGTAAACGATGTCATTGGTTTACATTTTTTTTTCGGTAATGTTTTACCGTACTCTGCAAAAATTTAGTTTTACCGTACATATTGTAATTTTTCTACCGAAGATCTTCAAAAGAAATGTCAAGCGACGAAATTTTCGGTAACATTTTACAGCACTACTGTAAAATAAACCTCGTTTACCGGAAAGTCAGTAATTTTTAGTGTTTACCGGAGAATTTCGTTAAAAAAATTACCGAACAGCGAAGTCTAATCTAAGTGTGTAATAAAAATAATTCTCAAATAGGCTGAATCTGATTTATGAGTGTTGTATTTGGCATTTGCTACATCTTTTGACATATTGCCATCTAAAATTGTGCAAACAAAACTAAAAATTATTTGGTTCCCGGATAATCGAGCCATTTTTCCGGATAATCGAGCCCCGGATAATCGGGCCTCCGGTTAATCGAACCCCCGGATAATCGAGTCCAACCTGTATACCGATCATTTTATTTAGGAACTGTAATGTAAATAATCGTGTACAGGCCTCAAAGGAACTGAAACTGAGCTATCCAATGACTAAAATTTTATCAATGACAAGAAATCAATGCGTACGTACGTCGAACACCTCATTGCAAATATCATATACATACGATTTAATGTAAATAAGTGAGCTTTTATCAAGTCTGATAGATTTATTATAAGAAAGTAAACCGTTTTCGAAATGCTAAATGCTCGGTTCTAATGATCTGAAGTTTAATATTCCGTTTTCTGAAGAATAAGACAACTGTGAATTAGATACGACAAGAAGCACAAAGGCTAACCATTTTGAAGTTTGAGAAAATTGATAGAAATTGTTTATGTAATTTTCCATCTGAAGGTCAAACACAGGATTATATGTATTGCTCCAAAAAACTTTAAAACCCTCAGGACAGGTGTTAAAAGTGGAGTGAATATGAGATTATCACTTAATATTTGATAAACCGGAGCTAATACTCAATACCAATATAACTCCAATTATTCGATGGACTATTTTTTTATTATTAAAATTTTGTCTTATACAGATTGGTTAACCATTTTGAAGGAATATGATAATTTTTTTTGTCGTCGATTTGAAAAGATTTAAATCATGTAGTAGACATTCTTCCAAACATTTTTATTTTTTTACTAACGTCTTAAACCCCCAAACCCGTGTGATTATCAAACCCATTAATATAATGATTTCAAATTTATTGCAAATATGCTCAACAATCACGGATGTTCAACACCAATTGCTAAGTAGTTTAACATTTTTGTTCTGATGACATATGGGTTTGATACTCGCATGTAAGTAAAATTGGATTATAGCGATTATAGGTAAAATTAAAAGAAATAGAGCAATTTATTCAAACTTTATTCACCTTTAACGAAATGTTGTCAAATTTGTTGAAACTATACTTAAATATCATACATGTTGATTACTATTTGAAAAAACTAGTATATATTTGTTGAAATCATAAATGGTCATAGAATCACGGTATGTGCATATTTATTTATATAAGAAAATCATATAAAAGTAATGCAATATGTTCAAATGACAAAAACTACGATTTCCCTCGATGGAAGATTTTCAAATTTCCAGAGTAGATACTAGGATAGTATATCTTTCGAATGACGGGTGCCAATTTGGTGGACATTTTTATATGTTAATAACGGTTTTTGCAATTTTGGCAATTTGGCATAACTGTTATTGCTGTTGAACCGTTTGCACCGACCGAACGTCTGCTGTAAAGTGTGAAAAAAATATTGTAATAATTTCGGATACCACAGACACCACTCAACCTCCCAGTCTCTCTAGATATTATGAATGAAAATCTGATTTTATTCAGGTGGAGGTGGCGTTCTTACACGCAAATAATATCAACACCAGCAATGTTGTCGTTTCGTAAAATGGCTCATTCCAACTTGTGGTAATGTTAATCCCACTTGTGGTATAATACCCATGTGAGTGCCAATGCCCATTCGAGGTAGGGGTCATTCAAGGTTATGGCATATTCGGAGTTGTGGCACATTCGTGTAATTGGCTATTCGGAGCTATGACCTTTCGGGGTAGTAACCAATGTAACCCATTAGGGATTCTGGCTTTCTACGTAATAGGGAACGATTTTTTCTTGTTTGTTTTTCTGGCCAACTAGCACCGTTCGGCGCTAGTTGTGTTTTACGTCGGCTGGGTCTAGGAGCTATGCCTTAAATTCCGACGCCCAGGGACCCTACGTGTTTTACGTCGGCTTGGTCTAGAAGCTATGCCTTAAATTCCGACGCCCAGGGACCCTACATTCCGCCACCACACCTGGGACCCTACATATCGAACCTATCGACACATAGGCCGGGACCTACGGCTTTACTTCCTATCCGAGGGAAAACGTGATCACGGATTTTATGTCTAAGAAAATCCCATCGGCGTCGACGGGAATTGAACCCCGACTGACTGGGGTGGGAGGCAACCACGCTTACCACTACACCACTGACGGCCACAGGGGACGATTTTTGTGTGAGACAAATTTTGATTTGTAATTTTACGAGTGATACCTATCTAATCAACTTTTTTGTACTTCTCTTCTATTTTTAACAGGGAATTTACGATCATGAATTAGAACGTAACCTACGGTTCGACGAGGAATTAATTGTTCCAATAATTGAAAATACGCCATTTGAAAAAGATTTAGAAGAACGGATGGGATATGTAATGAACGAATACCCTGGAACCTCCGCAGTTCTTGTCAGGCGACATGGAGTATATGTATGGGGTCAAACTTGGCAGAAGGCTAAAGCAATGTAAGTATAAAGCTAGATAAATTTCATAAAGTTTGTGTTGACGCAAGAACCAAACGATACATTCACCCTCATTTTTGTTTACGTACGTATCACCTTTCGAACGTATTTGGTTCGTTCGAATCCGTAGCCCGTTTGATTTTGCTGACGTTAGTCTTCGTCTTCGGCAAAGTTGCTCAGAAGACTAAGAGCGTTTGCATAGAAAACAATTTAGTTTGACAATCACTCACTGCGTGGCGCTAGTGCTCTTGGGATCCTCCAGTTCAGTCAAAACGCCGTATATCTCGCGTTCCGGACCAATTAAAATTCTGTGACATATGATGCACATGTTTGGAGCGTGGGATATCACATAAGTTTACATGACATATCATGTAAAAATCATAAGACCGTTCGCAATGCTGCTTTATTTTGTATGGCGAGTTTTAAAATTTTTAAAACTCGCCATACAAAATAAAAACAGCATTGCGAACGGCTTAAACATACATACATACATTTATTTGTTCAACATCATTAAGACAAGACATAATCAACAATAGTACGCCACAATACTCGGGTTGTGGCTGCCGCTCTCCATCCTCGGTCGCGCCCAATGCTCGCCAAGTCACGCTCCACCGGGTCCGCCCATCGTGCTCTCTGCGTTCCACGCCTTCTTGTGCCAACCGGATCCGTTGCAAACACCAGCTTTGCAGAGTTGTTGTCCGGCATTCTTGCAACATGCCCTGCCCAACGTATCCTTCCGGCTTTGGCCACCTTCTGGATGCTGGGTTCGCCGTAAAGTGCAGCGAGCTCGTGGTTCATTCTTCTCCGCCACACACCGTTCTCCTGCACACCGCCGAAGATCGTTCTTAGCACGCGTCGCTCGAAAACTCCGAGTGCTTGCAGGTCCTCCTCGAGCATGGTCCATGTCTCGTGCCCGTAGAGGATCACCGGTCTTATCAGCGTTTTGTACATGGTGCATTTGGTGCGTGGGTGAATCTTTTTCGACCGCAGTTTCTTCTGGAGCCCGTAGTAGGCCCGACTTCCGCTGATGATGCGCCTCCGAATTTCTCGGCTCACGTTGTTGTCAGCCGTCAGTAAGGATCCGAGGTAGACGAATTCCTCCACCACCTCGAAAGTATCGCCGTCTATCGTAACATTACTACCCAGACGGATCCGGTCGTTTTCGGTTCCGCCTACCAGCATGTACTTTGTTTTTGGGGCATTCACCACCAGTCCGACCTTTGCTGCTTCGCATTTCAGGCGGGTGTACAGTTCTGCCACCGTTCCAAATGTTCTAGCGATAATGTCCATGTCGTCCGCAAAGCACACAAATTGACCGGATTTTGTGAAAATCGTTCCCCGGCTGTTGAGCCCGGCTCGTCGCATCACACCTTCCAGCGCGATGTAGAAGAGTAGACATGAGAGTCCGTCACCTTGTCGCAGTCCCCGGCGAGATACGAATGAACTGGATAGTTCACCCGAAACCCTTACGCAGTTAGGCACACCGTCCATCGTTGCTTTAATCAGTCTAGTCAGCTTCCCAGGAAAGCCGTTTTCGTCCATGATTCTCCATAGCTCTGCGCGGTCGATACTATCGTATGCCGCTTTGAAGTCGATGAACAGGTGGTGCGTTGGGACCTGGTATTCACGGCATTTCTGGAGGATTTGCCGTACGGTAAAGATCTGGTCCGTTGTCGACCGGCCGTCGATGAAGCCGGCTTGATAACTTCCCACGAACTCATTTGTTTTAGGTGACAGACGACGAAAGATGATCTGGGATAGCACTTTGTAGGCAGCATTCAAAATAGTGATCGCCCTGAAGTTCTCACATTCCAAATGGTCGCCTTTCTTGTGAATGGGGCAGATTACCCCTTCCTTCCACTCCTCCGGTAGCTGTTCGGTTTCCCAGATCCTGACTATCAGCCGATGCAGACAAGTGGCCAACTTTTCTGGGCCCATCTTGATGAGTTCAGCTGCGATACCATCCTTACCAGCTGCTTTGTTGGTTTTGAGCTGGTGAATGGCATCCTTAACTTCCCTCAGCGTGGGAGTTGGTTCATTTCCGTCCTCCGCTGCACTGGCGTCGTCGTTCCTTCCGTTGCCGTGGGCTCCCGTGCCTACGTTCTCCACGTCGTTCAGGTGCTGATCGAAGTGCTGCTTCCACCTTTCGATCACCTCACGTCCGTCCGTCAAGAGGCCTCCGTCTTTATCCCTGCATATTTCGGCTCGCGGCACGAAGCCGTTGCGGGATGCGTTGAGCTTCTGATAGAACTTCCGTGTTTCTTGGGAACGGCACAGCAGTTCCATTTCTTCACACTCCGCTTCTTCCAGGCGGCGCTTTTTCTCCCGAAAGAGGCGGGTCTGCTGTTTCCGCTTCTGTTTGTAACGTTCCACGTTCTGTCGAGTCCCTTGCTGCAGCATTACCGCCCTCGCTGCGTTCTTCTCCTCCAAAACCGTTCTGCACTCTTCGTCGAACCATTCGTTACGTCGATTCCGTTCCACGTACCCGATGGTGCTCTCGGCTGCGTCGTTGATGGCTGCTTTCACTGTACTCCAGCAGTCCTCTAGAGGGGCCTCATCGAGCTCGCCCTCGTCTGGCAACGCGGCTTCGAGATTCTGCGCGTATGCTGAGGCGACATCCGGTTGGTTCAGTCGCTCTAGGTTGTACCGTGGCGGTCGCCGGTACCGTACATTGTTGATGACGGAGAGTTTTGGGCGCAGTTTGACCATCACCAGATAGTGGTCGGAGTCGATGTTGGCGCCACGATAGGTCCTGACGTCGATAATGTCGGAGAAGTGCCGTCCGTCAATCAGAACGTGGTCGATTTGAGATTCCGTCTGCTGTGGTTATCTCCAGGTGTAACGATAAGGGAGGCTGTGTTGGAAAAAGGTGCTACGTATGGCCATATTTTTGGAGGCGGCGAAATCAATGAGTCGTAGGCCGTTTTCGTTCGTCTGCTGGTGGGTGCTGAACTTACCAATCGTCGGTCTGAATTCCTCCTCCTGGCCTACCTGAGCGTTCAAATCTCCTATGATGATCTTGACGTCGTGGCTTGGGCAGCGATCGTACTCGCGTTCGAGCTGCGCGTAAAATGCGTCCCCCAAGCAACACACATGTTATAATAAAGTTACGGCAGCGCAAGTTTTGGTTGTATAGAAGTTTATTTTACGTTAATTAAACTCAATGTTAAAATTACGTCCAATAAACTTCTATACAACCAAAACTTGCGCTGTCGTAACTTTATTATAACATGTGTGTTGCTTGGGCCTTGTCATCATCAGTACTTCCGGAGTGTGGGCTGTGCACGTTTATTATGCTGAAGTTAAAGAATCGGCCCTTGATCCTCAACCTGCACATTCTTTCGTCGATCGGCCACCAACCGATCACGCGCCTCTGCATATCACCCATCACGATGAAAGCTGTTCCCAGCTCGCGTGTGTTGCCGCAGCTCTGGTAGATGGTATGATTACCTCTAAACGTTCGCACCATGGATCCTGTCCAACACACCTCCTGCAGCGCTACGATGCCGAACCCGCGGTCCTTCAGTATATCGGCGAGTATGCGGGTGCTCCCAATGAAGTTGAGAGATCGGCAGTTCCACGTACCGAGTTTCCAATCGCAAGTCCTTTTTGTTCGCTGGGGTCGTTGCCGTTGGTCTCGGTTCGTATTATTCTGTTGCTGATTTTCCGTTACAATGGTTTTTTACGGCTGGCTCGTAGGGCCTGACACCAACCCCCTACTTTCCGGAGGACCATAGTGCACAGTTGAGCTTAGAGTCCTTCCCTGGCACTCGGACGTAGATCAGCCGCCCCTAACATGGGGATCAGACGCTGTTGTGAGCCGCTCCTCCTGGAGAACAGACGCTCAGGTTTGCCGAAGCAAACCCCCCCTTCCCTGTCAGCCTACGACTAAAGTTCCCACCGGGGTTGGTTATCCGATCTTCCCTAAGGTTGCTCATAGTTTGCGGCCGGTACCGCGTGGAGGTAGGGATAGGAGTTGCTGGGCAGAGGCTAGTGGATCACAATGGGATCTGAATTGCGCAGCATACCCAGCCTTTACCGTGCCAAAATCATAAAATATCATGTAAATTTCCATTATATGTCATGTAATTCAGCATGAGTCTGAGTGTTTACATGACATATAACATAAATTTACATGATATGTCATGAAAACCATCATAACAGTAACACTAAGTTTACATAACTAAAATGAAGTTTACATGACGTGTAAATCTCATTATTTTTAACTGTGTAGTTAAGAGTCACTCAGTACCAGGCGCTTTTATTGCTTGAAGCTTCCAGCCTTAACGTCGTGAATCTCGCGTTCCGGACTACTTAGAAGGATACTCCCAAGTAACACAACTTGTTACAATAGTGTATATAATACATACTGCAAACAAACATTGATGTTTTGAATCGAATATGGAAAACATATTTTTGTACGCTTATATCACCGAAAAAGCGCAAGAAATGGCGGTCTATGAAACATATTTTATATTACTAAAGATTATTATTATTATTTCTTTATTATAGAGATTTTCAGCCCTAGGCTGGTTCATCTCTTTAACATTACTAAAGATGTTTTTCAATACATTCTTATAACATAATATTAGGTATCGAATATGTTCAAAACATTGTCAATATTTAACTGTTGCCAACAGAAAAATCATGATTTATTAGAAGAACCATGTGCAAATAAATGTGAGACTTTTTATGTGCTTTTGTAAATGGCAGAAAATAGTATTCGAGCCTTATATTTCATTTGTCGATCTCGATGTTTGGTCACTATGACCTAATTTCTTATGCCACTCAAAATTTATGGTGAAATAAACATATTCAACCTTCAATAATTTATTCGCTTTCCATCAGGTTGAAAACAACAAGGAAGGCTTTGATCATCTCTCTGGTTTTTGAGAGAATTTGGATCACATTTTCAGACATTCAACATGGTGGCTCCTTGTAACAGCACCGTCAGGAAGTTTTGGAATGCCATTTTCAATTATGTTGCACTAATGATATACATTTCCACTACTGTAGAATGTGTGTCCGTTGGGTAATACGGAATAATGTTCTTTATTAAATATTTAAACAGTCTCAGGTAAATAATGATTTCGAAAGAAATCTGCAGATGAACAAATGGTTATATACATACAAGTAATAGTTTGAACCTTTTCAGCAGACACTGTAATTTGTCGGACCGGATAGGAAGGTTGTTTTGGATACCTATTTTAGACATTAGTATAACAATAACAAAGTGCATTGCAGTTTCTGATACCATCTGAAAAAAGTGATTTCTGATGATAAGCCATTTTATACCCCAGACAGACATGTGATACGAGTGTGATTCCAGTACAACGGTACGCAGTGTCAAGAAAATTCTAACAAGACTGACTTGAACTGAGAGAATTTTCATTGTGGCACTCATTTCAAGCGCAACTGTGTGTGTGATTCTTGTATCAAATGTGTGTCATAAGTATTATTACCCTATTAGTTCGACAAATGGGAGATAAGAGAAATTTGTGTAAAAAAGGCTCAAAACCAGTCGAAAAAGCAATACAAAACCCAATGATTTATCAGGTATTTTTTTCGTTGCGATTGACTCGTATAGAACTTAAAAGAATTTAAATAAAAAAATCTCATTTTTGTTTTAGTCAGTTTGAAAAACTACGCTTGGCTTGCGCGCAGTCATTAACCATCAACCGGATGATATTGTTCGTGCAGTTGAGAATCGGAATGTTTGACACGCGAAAATGGGCCCATATAGCCGAGGCGGTAAACGCACGGGTATTCAGCATGACCATGCTGAGGGTGACGGGTTCGATTCCCGGTCGGTCCAGGATCTTTTCGTACAGGAAATTTCCTTGACTTCCTTGGGCATAGAGTATCTTCGTGCCTGCCACACGAGATATACACATGCAAAATGGTCATTGGCAGAGGAAGCTCTCAGTTAAAAACTGTGGAAGTGCTCATTGAACACTAAGCTGAGAAGCAGGCTTTGTCCCAGTGAGGACGTTACGCCAAGAAGAGGAGGACACGCGAAAATCGATTTTTCTCCTAAACCGTGTGTCGGACGTACGTCGGGCACAGTGCGCTGGATAGAGGGCCAGGTCCGCTGTCCAGCGCACTACGTCCGACGTGAGGTTTCAAGTATGAATTTTGAGAAAATTCGATTGTCGGGTGTGGGAAAGCTTCGGGTTTCAACCGCGACGACAATATTTGGAAACGTAAACATCAGAGCGCAGACTTCTGTCGTTTGACTAGTCTCATAAAATAGTCTATTTGTTGAATCAAAAATAGTGTATCTCTGTGCACACTCAATCCTGAATTGCCTGTTCAGCACTTTTTTGACGAAAATACAGTGTATCAAACAATTGTCCGTACAGCAATTTTTTGGTCAAAATAATTTTTCATTTAAATGTTTATAACTTTTTCATATGTCAATCAAAAACACTGAAATTTTGACCAATCATAAACCATATATTTAAGCTCCATTGGTAAAATTTTGAGCGAGATCGAATAAGTTTTTTAAAAGTTATAGAACTTTTAGTGATACTTATAAGAATTTTTGAAAACATTTTTAAAACATTATATCGCAATATGTACTCGATGAAACTTTTTCAATCTTTTTTGTGTTACAGCTTATACCTAGAGCTTTCATATGCAGCTTTGTTTAAGGTTTCATATTCACTACAAAAAACATGAAAAATCTGTATGTGTTCAGAGTATTATTTGAAAATTTATCATATTTTGATCAATAAAAGTGCCAAGTGTTTTCAACTTTTTTAAACTCTCTTAATGCAATTTTTTTATACAGGACCTACTAAACTACATATGAAGAGTAGTTCCAATGCATTTTTCGTTCAGTTAATGCACTTTTATTGGTGGAAAACGTTTGGCAGATTATATATGCAAAATATGGTATTTTTTAGAGTATCGTCAACTACATAAGCACATTTTTCACATTTTTTGTAATGAATATAAAACCTTAAACGTAGCTGCATATGAAAACCTTAGGTTTAAGCTGTAACACAAAAAAAATGAAAAAGTTTCATCGAGTACATATTGAGATATCGTCCCCTTAATGCTAGAACTAGGTAACTGGTTTTGCGAAATCGCAAGAAATTTGTTTATATCTGAACGTACACCACAATAAACACAAGTTTGTCAATTGAAAATCCGAAAACACATATTAATTCAACTTTTAAGACCAACAAAGAGTTTGTTTTATACCAGCATAAGTTTTACCAGCCATTTTTATCCGTATTTTCCAAAACGAGTTACCGTAAAATGGGGTAACTTTGATAGTTTTTCAGCGAATTTTCTCAATATTTTTACATGTAACAGTATTTCCCCGAGTTTTATATTTTTAAAACAAGTACTGGGGTATCAGTTATCAATTGCAATTTAAAGATTCGATAATCTGAAATATTTTAGATAACTTTTAGTTTTTCATATAACCGAAAATCAGATTTTCATTTTGGGGTAACTTTGATAATGCCCTAAAAACACATCAAATCTCGAAAAATAATTACAGAATGAAATCTTAAGCGTATGAACATGATGAAAGAAGGCTTGTGGAATATATTAGATAGAATTTTTATATCAAAACATTGATATTTTACTAAATTCTACATATAAAAATGAGTTTGTGGAGTATTGAGTGCAAAACACAATAAATTTAGCTATCAAAAATCATTATCTTTGGAATAATAAATGCTTAACGGTACATCAACATATGATTACATACTATGCATGGTTAGTTTTCTTTTGTTGAGTAGTTTTTTAATGTTTTATTAACCAATTTTGTACAACACATATTTATCTACATGAAATTACAAGGGCATTGCATACTTTTAGGCGTTTATCAATGTATGGAGATTTATGTCACATTTTACAAAATTGCTTCCATTTCATAAAAACACACTTCGTTAAGAGATTCAAGGCCAGATTTGGAATCTACTATGATGAATCTATCGAGAATAAGAGTCCATTTATTGAAAAAATAGTTTTAACGAAGTCGTATAGCAGTTTGTTTGAAGGGGTTGATAAATGACAAAAATATCAACAATTTTTATTTTTTGTCCAAAAAGTTGTATATAAACTAGATTTTAATGAAAATTCGTCTAAGATGAACTTTCATATGTATAGAATTGATTCACGTTTACCTTTTTCTTAACTGGTTGAAGGAATCATAGTTATAAGATAAATTACACAATGTCTGCCGTACTATCAAAGTTACCCGCATTATCAAAGATACCCCGTTTTACGGTACCTAGTTCTAGCATTAAGGGGGCGATATAATGTTTTAAATATGTGTTCAAAAATCTTATAAGTTTTACTAAAAGTTCTAAAACTTTCAGAAAACCTATTCGATCTAGCTCAAAAATCTACCAATGGAGCATTAATATATGATTCATGATTAGTCAAAATTTCAGCGTTTTTGATTGACGTATAAAAAAGTTAAAAACATTTGAATGAAAAATTATGTTGTTAAAGAAATTGCTGTACGGACAATTGTTTGATACACTGTAGAACAGCAGAACTATTTCGGTAGCTTCAGTAATCGATTTCACTGAGGCTCAGTACACCAAGTGTCAAAATCGGGTGCAAAAGGTAAACAATGCAGTATAGCTGTATTCAGCTGTTCTATTTTCGTCAAGAATTTACCGAACACGGTATTCCAAATTAAGGACAAACGTCTTGAAATCCCGCTTCAACAGTGCATCAAAACTTCAGACGCACAAGTCTCAAGAAGCAAGCTTCAAACAATAGTGCATTTCATTATTCTGTTCTTGTAATAAGCTTTAAATAAGAAGCTCAGGTGCGCTGGTTTTGTTTACGAAGAGATTTGTGCGCTCAAAATCGTGAGTAGGTGCCAATGTCGGCCATTGTGGCGGCCATTTTGGGATTCTAACAAGTCTGTCCTTAAGTGAGTGGGATTTAGCCGGCACGTAAGTACCCAAAGTGTTATTTCGATGACAGGAGGCCTAAAATTTAAGTGGAGTTGAATGGTGGATTTCTTCTTCCGGCCTATTAAGGCGAAACTGGAGGCTTTTCCGTTGGGAACAGCGTGCGCTATGAGCGGATTCGAATTTTCTTGGTAGTAGTGAGGTGCTTGAAATGCGAAAATGGGGAGTATTGTAATCACGCCGATATTTGAACAACAAAAACAAGTTGAACTGATCATACTTTTTAATCAATAAACAAATAAACAAATAAACAAATAAACAAATAAACAAATAAACAAATAAACAAATAAACAAATAAACAAATAAACAAATAAACAAATAAACAAATAAACAAATAAACAAATAAACAAATAAACAAATAAACAAATAAACAAATAAACAAATAAACAAATAAACAAATAAACAAATAAACAAATAAACAAATAAACAAATAAACAAATAAACAAATAAACAAATAAACAAATAAATAAATAAACAAATAAACAAATAAACAAATAAACAAATAAACAAATAAACAAATAAACAAATAAACAAATAAACAAATAAACAAATAAACAAATAAACAAATAAACAAATAAACAAATAAACAAATAAACAAATAAACAAATAAACAAATAAACAAATAAACAAATAAACAAATAAACAAATAAACAAATAAACAAATAAACAAATAAACAAATAAACAAATAAACAAATAAACAAATAAACAAATAAACAAATAAACAAATAAACAAATAAACAAATAAACAAATAAACAAATAAACAAATAAACAAATAAACAAATAAACAAATAAACAAATAAACAAATAAACAAATAAACAAATAAACAAATAAACAAATAAACAAATAAACAAATAAACAAATAAACAAATAAACAAATAAACAAATAAACAAATAAACAAATAAACAAATAAACAAATAAACAAATAAACAAATAAACAAATAAACAAATAAACAAATAAACAAATAAACAAATAAACAAATAAACAAATAAACAAATAAACAAATAAACAAATAAACAAATAAACAAATAAACAAATAAACAAATAAACAAATAAACAAATAAACAAATAAACAAATAAACAAATAAACAAATAAACAAATAAACAAATAAACAAATAAACAAATAAACAAATAAACAAATAAACAAATAAACAAATAAACAAATAAACAAATAAACAAATAAACAAATAAACAAATAAACAAATAAACAAATAAACAAATAAACAAATAAACAAATAAACAAATAAACAAATAAACAAATAAACAAATAAACAAATAAACAAATAAACAAATAAACAAATAAACAAATAAACAAATAAACAAATAAACAAATAAACAAATAAACAAATAAACAAATAAACAAATAAACAAATAAACAAATAAACAAATAAACAAATAAACAAATAAACAAATAAACAAATAAACAAATAAACAAATAAACAAATAAACAAATAAACAAATAAACAAATAAACAAATAAACAAATAAACAAATAAACAAATAAACAAATAAACAAATAAACAAATAAACAAATAAACAAATAAACAAATAAACAAATAAACAAATAAACAAATAAACAAATAAACAAATAAACAAATAAACAAATAAACAAATAAACAAATAAACAAATAAACAAATAAACAAATAAACAAATAAACAAATAAACAAATAAACAAATAAACAAATAAACAAATAAACAAATAAACAAATAAACAAATAAACAAATAAACAAATAAACAAATAAACAAATAAACAAATAAACAAATAAACAAATAAACAAATAAACAAATAAACAAATAAACAAATAAACAAATAAACAGATAAACAAATAAAAAGATAAACAAATAAACAAATAAACAAATAAACAAAGAAACATATAAACAAAGAAACAAACGAACATATGAACAAATGAACAAACAAACAAATAAAGAATTGAATAAGTAAACAAATAAATAAATGAACAAATAAATGAGTTAGTGAATAAATAAATGAAAAAAATGAACAAAATAATAAATTAATAATAACAATAAAATAATAATAAATAAATTGATTAAATTATAGGTGAAGAAATAAACAAATAAATGAACAAATAAATAAATTTTAAAAAAGTAAAAAATATAATCATTAAAATAATGAAAAAAAGAATATATATATGAATAAATAAATGAATAAACAAATAATTGTGAATAACAAAATAAATGTATAATGTATGTATATAGAAATATACCAATATATAAATAGATAAATAAAAAGTTAATAAACAAATGAAAAAATAAAAAAAATAAATGAATAAATAAATAAATAAATAAATGAAAAATCTATAAATAAATAAAGTGACAAATAATTAAAAAAAAAACAAATTAATAATTAATGAATAAATAAATCAACAAAAGAATCAAAAAATAAATAGATAATTAAAAATATAAAAATCTTATACCGATTTTCATGGAAATTTTCCAGGAATTCCTTTGGAATTTCTTTCACATAATCTTTTCGGAATTCTCCAAAATTGTTTAGTGAAATCTCCTGCAACTTTATCAGAAATTTTACCTCAGAAAATTTCCAGGGTTTCTTTTTGGAATTCTCCCTGTTATTTATCCTGATGTCTCCCATGGATTTCTTGCAAAATTTTCCTTCCGTAAATTTTCAAAGTGATTTCTCGCGAAATTACTCATGACATTCCTGTCGGAATTATTCTAAGTAATTCTTTCTGAATCTTTCTAGATATTGTTCCCGAAATCCTAAAAAGGAGTTCTCTAAGTATTTTTAATTATTTTTCTTCCATTAGATTTCTCTTGGAATTTTTCCAGAGATTCTTTCCGGTGTTTTTCCGAGATTTTGTTATATAACCTCCGTAATTCTTCCAGAGACTTCTCTTGAAATTATTTTACGGATTCCCTGCAGAATTCTTCTGAACATGTATTCCGGAGTTGTACAAGAGGTTTCTTATGGATTTTTTTCAACAGATTCAATCCCGAAGATCCTTCAAGAAACACTTGGCTTCCTCAAGGAGTTCTCCCGGAACATTTTTATTGGAGTCAAGTGAAACTTACCATTGCTGAAGCGGTAAGTTCGCGGGTATTTCGGGAATTCTTCTTCCTTCCCCCTTTCTATAATAATCTCCCCCTGGAAATCTTTCAAGGATTCCTCCTGGAATTTTTTCGGTAATTCATCCTGGAATTCCTTCGGAGATTCCTCCTGAAGTTCCTTAGGAGATTGCTCCTGGAACTCCTTTATTGATTCCTCCTGAATTTCCATCGAAATTCCAGTAGGTATCCCCGAACGAATTCTAGGAGGAATTTGCGAAGGAATTTCCGAACGAATTACAGGAGGATTTCCTAAAAAAAAAGTTCTAGAGAAATCCTCCAAGGAATATCTAAAGGAGAAAAATCCCCGAATGGGGATCCAGGGGGAATCTTTGCAGAAAGATTTCAAGGAAGAATGCGCGAAGAATTTTCTGGAGTCAACTCCTATTGAATTTCAGGAGAAATCTCCGAAGGATTTCTGGGAGTAGTCCCGAAGGTATTCAAGGATATATCTCCGCAGGAATTCCAGTAGAAATCCCCGAACTAATTCAAGAAGAAATTCCCGAAGGACTTCTAGATATAGCCCTCGATGGAAATTTAGAAGAAATCCCCAAAGGAATTCCAGTAGGAATCTCTGAAAAATTTCTAGGGGAATTTCCAGAAATATCCTTGAATAATCCCCGAAGAATTTTAAGGGGGCATCTCCGAATGAATTCCAAGAGAAATCTCCGAACGAATTCCGGAAGGAATTCCAGAAGTAATTCCCTAAGGGATTAAAGGACCATTTCCCTAAAGAATTCCAGAATGAATTCCAGGAAGAACTCTCGAAGGAACTACGGGAAGAATCTCAAAGATCTCCAGCAGGAATCACCAAGAGAATTCCAAAGAAAAATTTCTAGGGAATTTGATGAGGAATTCCCAAAAAGATTTAGAGTGATTTCTGCTGGAATTCTTTGAGATTCTTCCAGTATTTCTTCGAGGGTTCATCCCGGAATTTTCTCCTTCGGACCTGGCTTCTTGAACTCCTTCGAGAATTCCTCCAGGAATTTCTTCGGGGATTCCTCCTGGAATTACCTCAAGGAATACTCCTGAAACTCCATGGAGAATTCTTTCGGGGATTCCTCCTGGAATTCAAACAGCGACTACTTCTGGAATTTCTTCGGGTATTCATCTTGGAATTCCAGGAAATCCTTCTAGAAATCATTCAGGAATCACTCCTTGAATTTCTTCGGGGACTACAACTAATAGTCCTTTTGGGATTCCTCCTGAAATTCTTGTGGATATTCCTCCTAGAATTCATTCAAGGATCCTTCTAGATATCCCTCTGGGATTCCTCCTGGAATTACTTCGGAAATTCCTCCTGGAAATACTTCTGGGATTTCTCCTGAAATAACTTCGGGAATCCCTCCTGGAATTCCTGCGAATATTTCTCCTAGAATTCGTTCGAGGATTCCTTCTGAAATTCCTTGAGATTCTTCCTGTAGTTCCTTCGTTCTCCCTTCGGGATGGCTACTAGAGTTTCGTCGGGGATTGCACCTGGAATTCGATTAGGGATTCTTTCTTAGAATTCTTTTGGGGATTATTCCTGAAATTTTTTCGGGGACTACTTCTGAAAATTCTCTCGGAAATTTTCGGGGGTTCTTCTTGTAATACATTCAGGGACGCCTCCTGAAAATTCTTCGGAGATTTTCCTGGAAATCTTTCAAGGATTCCTCATGGCATTCGTTCGGGGATTTCTTTTGAAAATTTTTCGGGGATTTCTATTGAAAATCCTTTGGTGAATTTTTTTGAAAATCCCTGGAATGGCTTCAGGGAATCCCTGAAATAGTGGAATTTCCTGAAATTCCGTTTAGGATTCCTACTGAAATGTATTTGAGGACTCCTCCTGGACATCCTTTGGAGATAACTTTCGGGAATTTCTCCTCTAATTCGTTTGGGGGATTGTTCCTGGAATTCTTTCGGGGATTCCTAAATGAACTTCTTCGAGGATTCCCTGATGAAAGGTTCCCCCTGGATCCCCGTTCGGAGAATTTTCTTGAAAATCCTTCGGGGTTTTCTACTGGAATTTCTGCAAGGATTCCTCCTGCAATTCTTTCGAGAATTTCTCCTGGACCTTCTTCAGAAAATCCTTCTGAGAATCGATCGGGAATTCCTCCTGGAATTCTATCGAGGACTACTTCTGAAAGCCCTTCGAAGATTCTTTCTGGATTTCCTTCTGAGATTCTTCCTGAAATTCCAGAAGGATTTCCTGAAGAAGATCCGGGAGAAATCCTCGGACGAATTTCCGTAGGAATCCCTGCAGAAATCCCAGTAGGAATCTCCGAAGGATTTTCAAGAAAAGTCCCAGAACGGGGATCCTGGGGATATCTTTCATCAGCATGCATCCCCGAAGATATTTATGTTGGAATCCCCGAAAGAATTCCAGGAACAATCATCCGAACGAATTTGAGGAGAAATTCCCGTAAGAACTCCTGAAAGAATTCCCGAAGGACTTTCAATAGTATTCCTTGATGGAATTTCAGGAGGAATCCCTGAAGAAAATTCTGAAGGAATCCCCAAAGGAAGTCCAGGAGGAGTCCTCGAATAAATTTCAGAAGGAATCCCAAAAAGAATTCCAGGAAATTCCAGGAATTTAGAGATTCCCTGAGGTCATCCCAGGAGGAAATTCTAGGAGGAATCTCCGAAGGATTTTCAAAAAAATTCCCGAAGAATTTTCAAAAGAAATCCTCGAACGAATTCCATGAGGAATCCTTATCAGATTTCCACGAAGAGTCGCCGAAGAATTTTCAGGAGGCATCCCCGAAAAAATTACAAGAGGAATCCCTGAAGATTTCCAGGAGGATTTCCAGAAGTAATCCCCGAAGAAATTTCAAGACGTCTCCCCGAAAGAATTTCAGGAGGAATTCCCCAAAGAATTCCAAGAAAGAATCCCTTAGCAAATTCCAGGTGCAATTTCCGAGGTAACTCCAGGAACAATCCCGAAGGAATTCCTGGAATAACCCTCACAGAATCTACAGGAAGAGTCTCTAAGAATTTCAGCAGGAATCCCCAAAGGAATTTCAGAAGAAATCTCCGAACGAATTCCAGGAGGAACTCCCGGAGTAATTCCAGGAGGAATCCAGGAAGGACAGGAAAAATCCCTGAACGATGTCCAGAAGGAATTCTTGAACGAATTCTTGGAGGAATATCCACAGGAATTCCAGGAAGATTCCCCGAATTCCAGGAGAAGAAATTCCAGGAGGGATTCCCGAATGATTTTCAGAAGGATTTCCTGGAATTCCAAGATGAATACCAGAAGGAATTCCAGAAGTAGTTGCTGTTGGAATTCCAAGAGGGATCTCCGAAAGAATTCCCCATGGAGTTTCAAAAGGAATCCTCAAAGGAATGTCAGAAGCAATCTCCAAAGGAATTCCATGAGGAATTCTCAATGGAAGTGCAGGAGGAATCCTTGAAAGAGTTTCAGGCAAAATCTTCGAAGATATTCCAGGAAGAATCCCCGAAGGGAATCCAGGATGAACCCCCCAAGGAATTCCAGGAGGAATCCCCGAAGGAATCCTTGAAGGAATTCCAAGAGGAATCTTCGAAAGGTGTCCAGAGGCAATCTTTCCAGAAAAGGGAAAGGATTTGCATGAGGAATTCCCGAAGGAATTCCAAAAGCAATTTCCAAAGAAATTCCATTCCTGTAATTTCTTTGAAGATTTCTCCTGGAATTACTTCAGGGATTCTCCCTGGGCTTCCATTGAAAATTCATCATGGAATAACTTTGGTGATTGCATCTGGAATTCTTTCGAAGATTCCTCCTGGACCTCTCCAACCCCACAAGGTCCCACACCCAAGGTCTTTTTATGATTCCTTCTAGAAACCTTTTGGGGATTCTTCATCGTATCCCTTAAAACATTTTTTTTGAATTCCTTTTGTGATTCCTGCTAGAATTCTTTAAGATTCTTCCTGCATTTCTACGAGGGTTGTTTCCGGAGTTTCTTCAGTGATTAACTCCTGGAGATCCTTCGAGGATAGTTTTAGAACTGCTTCGAGGATTCCTTCAGGTTTTTCCCTGAATACTCCTCCAACTCCTTCGGGGATTCTTCCTGGAATTTCAACAGCGGCTACATCTTGAATTCCTTCGGAGATTCATTCTGGAGTTCGCTCAGAGATTCTACTTCGGAATTCCTTCGATGATTGAAATTCCTTCGGGATTTTTTCTTGGAATTCCTTTGTGGATTCCTCCTGGAATTCTTTCGGGGAATCGTCCTGAAATTTCTTAGGGGGCTACTTCTGGAATTCCTCCTGGTGTTCATCGGAATTCCAGAAGGAATCCCCTAACAAATTCCAGGAGGATTTCCCAAAGGAAGTCCAAGAGAAATCCTCGAAGAAATTCCAGAAGGATTGTCATGAGAAATTCTCGAAGGATTTTCAAGAAAAATCTCTGAATGGGGATGCAGGGGGAATCCTTCCAGAAACATTACAACGGAAAGGCCCGAAAATTTTTCAGGAGGCAACCCTGATCGAATTTCAGGAGAAATCTCTGAAGGATTTCTGGGAGTAGTTCCGAAAAAAATCCAGGAGGAATCTCCAAAGGCATTCAAGGAGAAATCCCGAAGGAATTCCAGGAAGAAGCCTCGACGGAAAAACAAGAAGACTTTCAAAGAATTCCAGCAGGAATCCTGAAAGGAATTGCATGAGAAATTCCCCAAGGTAATTCCAGAATGGAGTCCCCGAACGAATTCTAGAAGGAATCTCCACAGGAATTTCAGGAGGAATCCCCGAAAGGCTTTTAGTTGCAGTCCCCGATGGAATTCTAGGAGGAATTTGTGAACGAATTTCAGAAGGATTTCTTGCAGAAATCCCCGGAGAAATCCCCGAAGGAATTCCAGTAGGAATCCCCGAAGGATTTTCAAGAAAAATCCCCGAAGAAATATCAAGAGAAATTCCCGAACAAATTCTATGGAATACTTGAAAGATTTCCATGGGGAATCTTTCCAGAAAAGAGAAAGGATTTCCAGAAGAAAATTACCGAAGAATTTTCAGGAGGCATCCTCTAAGAAATTCCAGGAGGAATCACCGAACGAATTCCAGGAGGAATTTCAGAAGCAGTCTTTGAAGGAATTTCAGGAAGATTCTCTGAATGAATTCCAGGAAGAATCCCCGCAGAATTACAGGAAGAATCTCAAAGAATTCCAAAGAAAATTTCCTTTGAAATTTGATGAGAAATCGCCAAAAGATTTATAGAAGGATTCATGGAAGGACATACGGGAGGAATACTCGAAGGAATTCCATAAGCAATTCCCAAAGGATTTTTTTTTTTTTTTAAAACACGGACACGTTTAGTACTTCCAGTGAGCTGTTCGCTCTTTGAAGGAAGCACGACACTAGACAACGGACTAGCATGCAACGCCCAGTGGCACAGCCGAAAACCCGCGCTCCTTAGCACCATGAGGAATTCTCGAGAATCTCGAGATTCCAGGAGAAATCCCTGAAGGAATTCCAGGGGAAATCTCCAAAGAAATCCCCGAAGGATTTCCTGAAGTAATCCCCCAAAAAATCCTCCTAGAATTTCTTCGAAGATTTCTCCTGAAATTTCTCCTGGACTTCCATCGAAAATTCCTCATGGAATTTCTTTGAGAATTGCTTCTGGAATTCCTTCGAGTATTGCTCCTGTATGTCCTTCAATGATTCCATCTATAATTTTTTTGTTGATTTCTCATGAAATTTCAAATGAAGATTCGCCCTGAAATCCTTCAAGGATTTCTCCTGGAATTTCTTCGAAGATTTCGCCTGGTATTCCTTCAGGTATTCTTCCTCAGGAATTCCTTTGGGAACTGCTTATCGAATTCCTTCGAGGAATCCTCCTGGAACTCTTGCAAGAATTCACCCTGTATGTCATTTTATGATTCTTCCTAGAAATCTTTTGGAGATTCCTCAACAAATTCCTTGGAAAATTTACTGTGGAATTGCTTTGGCGATTTCTGTTGGAATTCTTCGAGCTTCTTGTATTTCTTCGAGGGTTCATCCCGGAATTTGCTTCTGGAACTTCTTCGAGGATTTTTCTAGGAATTTCTACGGGGATTCTTCCGTCAACGATTCCATCAAGGAATATTCCTAAAACTCCATGGGAGATTCTTACTGGCATTCTTTCGGAGTTTCCTCCTGAAATTCCAACAGGAATTCATCCTGGAATTCCTTGAAGTAAAGGAATCCTTTTGGAATTCGTTCAGGAATTCTTCCTGGAATTCCTTCGGAGACCACAACTAAAAGTCTTTCTAGGATTCCTCATGGAATTCGGATATTCCTTCTGGAATTTCTGCGGATAATCCACCTAGAATTC
The DNA here is from genome assembly GCF_035046485.1 of Aedes albopictus. NCBI lineage: Eukaryota > Metazoa > Arthropoda > Insecta > Diptera > Culicidae > Aedes > Aedes albopictus. Next base: position 180,246,624 of record NC_085136.1, on the reverse strand, counting down.
GTCGGTAATTCCTTCTGAAATTCCTTTGGAGATTCCTGCTGAAATTTTTTGAGATTCGTTCTGTACTTTCTTCGAGGGCTCTTCCTGGAATTCCTTCGAGATTGCTCCTTGAGTTACACCAGGGATTGCATCTGGAAATGTCTTAGGGATTATTTCTTGGATTTTTTTCGGGGCTTCCTCCTGGAGTTCATTCGGGAATTTCTCATGGAATTTCTTCGAGATTCTTTTTGGAATTCCTTCGGGGATGTCTCCTGAATATTCTTCAGGGATTTTTCCTGGATATCTTTCAAGGATTTCTCATTGAATTCGTTCGGTGATTTCTTTTGAAAATTCTACGGGGGTTTCTATTGAAAATTCTTCGGAGATTCCTCCTGGAATGATTTCGGGGATTTCTCCTGGAATTCCATCGAGGACTACAACAAGAAGTCCTTCGGGAATTCTTCCTAGATTTCTGTCGGGGATTTCTCCTCGAATTAGTTCGACGGATTGTTCCTGGAATTGTTTCGGGGATTCCTATATGAATTTCTTCGCAGATTCCTCCTAAAATTCCTTCGGGATTTCCTCCTGAAAATTATTTGGGCATTCCTCCTTGAAATCTTTCTGGAAAGTTTTCTCCTGGATCCCCGTTCGGGACCTGTTCTTGAAAATCCTTCGGGGATTTCTCTTCAAAACCGGCTTCTTGTCCGCTTCCACTTTCTTTGGATTTCCCACTTCTTGTTCAAATCATAGTTTTCCTTCAAAATCTGCAGCTGCATTCTTGAAACTCCATTATCCTGTCTGGTTTCTCTCAATTCAATACTTACCTTGGGTCAATTTATTTTGATATTTATTATTTCAGAAATATTTCTATTCTCATATGCGCTCTAGAAATTTATATTGATCCCAAAAGTCATGATATGGGGAAACTTACACTATTTCTTCAGTTTTGTTGTCTTCGTTCTGGGGTTTTTTTTATCAGAGTTGGCTTCTAATCATTCCCAACCAAGCTGAATTATATGACCGTTTCACGCAATTTGGCCGACAAAACCCCCATGACGAAGAGAACAAACCTGCCGATAATACCCAAAGTTACACTATTTACAAAAACTTAGACTTGAAGGCACAAAACTCAAATATGAATCCATTTGGTCTAACGTAGTTTATGAAAATAGAAGAACTAGCGACTGTTTGTGGGACTAACATCTAGTTTGCTACACCCAGCGTCAGTAGCGACCAAATGAATTTTATTTATCAAAACAAAAGATGCTCTACAAGATGAACAGTTTAAAATAATCAATTATTACAAGTAAAGTTATTAAAATAATTAAACAAGAAAAGTGGTTATTGCACCAGTGGAGGTCTAGTATATTTCCATTTTTATGAACGGCCCCTCACAGAAAATTATAATTTATTATTAGCTACTACATTTATGTTTCGTGCAGATTCACTAGAATATGAATATTTTAGTTACTACATTGCAGCATTTGCGATAGCAAGTAGTGAAACATTTATCCAAAGTAGCCAAGACATTCACAAGTTATGAATTTTCAGATATACCATTTGAAAAATACGAAAAATATCCACAAATACTCACTCCACAACACACATAACTTTTAAACTGGTTGATAAAAGTTGATTGAATAATCAACAAATTCACATGCAATCAGCAGCGGCTGACCTACGAATATGTTCATTCTCGACAATGCTAAAAACATATGCAAACATTTTTATTGGCCTTGTTACACTTCACTTCTCTAATATGTATCGTTTATGTCCATTGAATCAACGATTATGCCATTAGTCAAGAACATGCGCATCATTATTTGATGATGTATTTTATTATTTCCAAAACATATCTTTCACAGAGTAAACTACATCGCACAAAGAGAAAGTTACGATCATGCTTCAGCAAAATGCCACTGCTTTACGTTAGCAGTAGAATTTCATTCAATTATCCCACCCGAGATGCCACCTTCCCGTGTGTTTTTTTCGGTCTCCGCTTTGTGCGACAACCAACAAAACTGGTTTGACTTGCTCAGCCGTTCCGCTGCTGCTGGTCCGTTGCTTACTCACACATGCAAGCGCATGAAAATTCATGTTGTTCAATTGAAATAAAAATGGTTTTGATGTGGAAAATGACATTTTACACTAATTATGTCTTCGACAGAAATCTTCCTCTTGAAATTTCCTATCTTTGGACGGGACTCAAAAAAGGGCTTTTCATGTAAACTTTTCGAGATATTGCTGCGCAAAGTAAAAATTTGGCTGAAAAAAAATCACCACAATTTTGTTCAAAAATGGTTTTTGAAAACTGATAATCATTTTCCACAAGTTAAAAAATTCCAGGTGATACCTTGATCATTCCTCTAACTGTGCACGGAGACCGTTTTCAAAAATAATGCTTCATTATTTTTTAAAAAATCATTGAGTAAAAAGTGAGGAAATGCTTCCAGTTTCACCTTAAGCCTAAAACGATTTCCGCTGTCGTCAATCAATTTTGAGAATATTCCTATGCCCGTTAGTCTAATTCGGAGCATTTGTCCGAATTATCAACTTCACACCATATATGTTATAACAATCGAAAAACATGTTGGATAGTGTTAAGTGATTAGTTGATACTTTTAAGTGCTATATTTCATAAATAATGTTTTTTTTACACGGACACGTTCAATGCTTCCAGTGAGCTATTTGCTCTTTGAAGGAAGCACGACACTAGACAACGGACTAGCATGCAACGCCCAGTGACACAGCCGAAAACTTTTCCTGACAGCTGCGGCGGGAATCGAACCCGCGCTCCTTAGCACGATGCGACTAAAGGCTTAGTGACCTTAGCCGCACGACCAGGAAGCCACATGTTCATGTAAGTGAGGAGAGACAGCGAGCTGATAAACTTATGCACCGACGTATTTAATACGTAAGAACAACATATTTGTAACATTCTTGAATCCATATGTTATAACTATGTGCTGCTGATGTTTTTCATACCATCTTTAATGAAGAGATGACAATGACTCAAATTTCTTGTGTAATCAACGTTAAATTTACGTTACTATAACATGTGGTGAGGTTGATACGATTTTTCATTGGCTTGTTATTGCATAACATAGATAAAACATGGTTTCAACATAAGATGTGCAATGGTACGATTATAGTACTGTACTACATTCTTTTTCAAATATAATTTTCAAAGATGTTTTCTGTGTTACTTGGGCTGTCTTCGGCAAAGTTGCTCATAAGATTAAAGGCTTCCACATAGAAAATAGTTTGGTTCGAGAATTATTCACTATGTGGCATTAGTGCTTTTGGAAGCTTTAACGTATGCCTTGGATTCAAGCTCGAATCATCTGCCGCACGAAGAACGCTATTTGGAGTTTATCAGCAGTTTCACCAAGGACATCAGACATATCAGCGCAGGGATAATGCTGCAGCCGATGCGTTGTCCAGCGTGAACATGATCAGAATACCGTCTACTTCGATCAAAGAGCAAAAGATCAAGAAACTGACACGGAATTGCAACGGCTCCTGAAGCAGAAGGACCATTCATTAAAGCTTGAGTTAAGATCTCCGTACGGTGGGAAACCGGTTTATTGTGATGTTTCGGACAACAGTCTTAGACCTTTCGTGCCGAAGCAGTATCGATTGCTTGTCATGCAAAGCGTTCATGGACTTTCGCATTCCGGTATCAGGACAACAAGGAAGCTATTTTCTGAAAGGCATGTATGGCCATCAATGAACCGAGACGTGACACGCTTTGTCAAATGTTGCACTGACTGCCATATGTCAAAAACCCATCGACACACCACATCAGCCTTTAAGCAATTTGATTTGGCTAAAAGCCGTTTCAGACACGTGATCTAGTTGGACCTCTTCCAACGTCTAGTGGTAACCGATATCTACTGTGTTTAATGGATAGGTACAGTCAATGGCCAGAAGCTATTCAGCTTCCCGACCTGCTTGCCGAGGCGGTAAACGCACGGGTATTCAGCATGACCATGCTGAGGGTGACGGGTTCGATTCCCGGTCGGTCCAGGATCTTTTCGTAAAGGAAATTTCCTTGACTTCCTTGGGCATAGAGTATCTTCGTGCCTGCCACACGATATACACATGCAAAATGGTCATTGGCAGAGGAAGCTCTCAGTTCTCAGTTAATAACTGTGGAAGTGCTCATAGAATACTAAGCTGAGAAGCAGGCTTTGTCCCAGCGAGGACGTTACGCCAAGAGGAGGGAGAGACCTGCTTGCCGAAACAGTAGCCAAGGCTTTCTGTAATACGTGGGTAGCCAGATTTGGTGTTCCGGAAACCATCAGCACGGATCAGGGCAGGCAATTTGAATCTCAAATGTTCCTAGAGCATACGAGATGGCTTGGCGCACTACGAATCCGTACTACTGCCTATCATCCCCAGGCAAATGGGCTCGTCGAAAGGTTCCATCGTACTCTTAAAGCTGCAATTAGGTGCGAGGATTTCAAACATTGGAGCGATAGATTGCCTCTGATTTTGTTGGGATTGCGATCACCTGTTAGGAAAGAAACGATGCAACAAATACGGCCAATCGAGAATCAACATCATTCGGAACATCGCATCTTAATTCCTTAAGATCTTCGAACATGCAAAAGTATGTTTGTTAGAGTGGACACGGTTAAGCGTTCTCTTCAACGACCCTACGAAGGTCATAACGTACTCGATCGTTACGAAAAGTTCATGGATCTTAGTATCAATGGAAAAAGGCAACGGATTTCGATTGACAGAATCAAACCTGATTATGTCTGCTATCAGGATTCATTATTGGCCCCCAGACGATACCACTAAAGTTAACCCATCCGGCCACCGCGTTAGGTTCTTGGCATAACTGAGGGGACATTGTAGCGTATCCTGGTTGCAATACTGTCAGCACGTTACAAAAAGAAAATGGAGGTGAAAGGGGACAGAGAAAAACAAATCAGTAAATAAATAACACTTGTAAAAGTAGTCCGCGCTTTTATTCGGTTGTATACCATTTCAAAGAAAGCCATTTCGCGGAATTTTTTTTCGCGGTGTAACATTTCGCGGAATGAACCATTTCGCCGAATACCATTTCGCGGAATGACTTTTCGCGGAAGGTACTGTTTCGCGGAATACCATTTCGCAAAATTTAATATTTTGCACGGGATGAATGACCCATAAAAGGTTAAAATCCCTGGTAATAAACAAACAACAACAACAACAATATTTTGCATATAATTATTTTCTCTGCTAAACTTTACTCGCCCCTACACCGATTCATACGCAATCATAATCACCACCCGAGCAGAGGAAAATTTCAAAATAATAACAACGGAATCACAAAACATGTTTTTTTTTATCTCGGTTTGTTATTATTAACTTATTAAGTCATCACCGTTCCATAACATGTTCTGTTGGGCAATCTTATTTTGTTATGATGGTGCTCTTGGTATATTTTCTTTAAATTACATTTCAATAACATGTTTTGTTGTAGCACAAGTTCAGTTATTATTGTGTCATTGAGACTAGTACAAATATTTGATCATTAATATTACAACATATCTAGCTTTGCAATCAAAACTAGACCATTCGAGATTTTCGTTGTTCACAGCATTCCGTGAGGAACTGTAAGAGAAAATATTATTTTGTCATCAGTTCCTCTTCTTACTGAGACACAGAGGTCCAATTTTGAGAAAAGCTGGCAGAAACTCAATTTTTGAACATGTCTTATGGGATACAGTATGTTGAGCATTCATCCTTAATACTAGGAGCACTAACTGGCATTTAAAAAAATTGAAAATATTGATTAGGGGCCGTACACAAATTACGTCACGTTTTTAGGGGGGTTTTGCAGAGCGTGACGACCCTTACAAAAAAAATTGAGGTCCCATACAAAAAATGTGGCATAGGGGGGGGGGGGGGGGGGGTTGAAAGAAGTCAATTTTTGCGTGACATAATTTGTGTATCACCCCTTATGTATACTGAAAAGCTGCTGATGGAAAAAGTGCTGAATTTTTGATAAAGAACACAAACAAGTTCAACCACTTCAAAAGTCCATTGATATAAGTAATACAATTGCTTTAAAAAGTTTATTTGTAAGTTCTTGTGTATATCAGACATCTGCAATGGAGCAAGAGTTCAAAATAACACTTTTGGCTTCAAAATTGACATTACATGTCATTAGCAGGAAAAATTCTAACAGTTTGAATTCAAAGTGTCTTACTAATCTACTCTCCGCGGGGAGATTCCGTTCAAATGCTCGTTTATGTATGCAGAATCGCTTAAAGAAAAATGCAACTGCCAAGAGCTGCCAAAATAATAGCGCCATGATGATATGTGTGTAGTAAAATTGTATGAAAAACATCAATTTTGTTCGAAGAAATCGACAAAAAATGAAAATGCCTTTAAAATGAAATTGAGCGCTAAATCATGTTCAAATACACTCATATAGACTAAAACTAAAAGACTTCTATGATTTGGCAATTTTTGCCAAGTATTTTCAAATCTGGACCACTGTGTGACATTACGTTACAGTGCCAACTTATCAGCCTTTTGTTTTATAAGCACTTTGAAAAGTATACCTGTTTTTTTTTGTCCCAGTTTCAGTAAGGTATGAATACGAAAATAGAGAGTGTAATAGAGTGTTAGCCATTTTATGAAACATTTTGGATCAACTGGTGGAATTCAACGACGAACAATTCATTTTTGACAAAAATTTAAAAAAAATAAGTCATCATTGATTATTTTAAGACATTTTATTTTTATTGATTTCACTGCATCGAGCCCACTTAGATTAACAAGGATAAATGTGTCAATCAATGAGTTAATAATGTAAATTAATCTCATAAACTATGAACCACCTAATAAAGGGTTTCAAAACGACGGTAGTTTTTCATCGTAAGTTCGGCACCAACATTTCAAAAGGGCGTAACTGCATTTGGAAGTAATACCTTCTTTCAAAGCTGTAGGTCGTACTGCCTCCCTTACACTCAAACCACCGTGGTTGTCGGAAAGAGGAGAGTTTTTCCCATCTGGTACTTGTTGTGAAAAACATGGAAATCATAACACAAGATCCACAGCTTTAAAAGAAGGTGATGATTCCAAAAGCAGTTACGCTCTTTTGAAATGTTGGTGTCGAGTTGTTTGGAAAATAAACGAGAACGCTTGCGACAACAATAGCGTCCCAATTATGAATGAAACATTTAACAACGGATCCTATTGTTGTGTATCCCATTGAATGCATATGGGACTTTGGAAGAGTTCCTATTCTCAACAGAAAAAAAAATCAAATTTTGTTTTCAGATTGTTATCAATAACGTATTCATATCAAAATTTGTTATTGAAATATTTTCAAAATTCGCTGTTATTAAGTTGATATTGGAACTAACAAAACATGTTATTAAGGTTGAAGGATTCGTCATTGATATAATCGTCATCATTCATTTTTTGTTTTTGGCGAACGACTGGAACTATGATAATCGGAGGAATTTGGCACTCTCAGTCTTACAAAATCAAACGATTTATTTTAATCTGCCCGACGTTTCGGCCATGGGATGTGGCCTTTTTCAAGGGAAAACTATATTTGAAAAAGAGGGCTTTGGTTGGTCACAATTACACTTCTGGGGATCTTAAATTAGTCTTACTTGGTCTATCGTTTTCGTCCTAAATTGTCTGTTTTTGTGGTTGTCGGTTGGTCGTGATCTGGGCTTCTAAGGGTTAAATTAAATTAGTGGTCAACATAATTAAACTTTTATGGTTTAAGCCTACTTTTGTGGTGATTTTGTGGTAACTTTTTCCATCAACTTTTCACAGTACTACTTGATCTAACCAACGACTGTTTCAAAATGGTGAAATTGATTGAGCTTTAGCCTAGTTCTTAACCCTGTGTGTTGCTACTTTCATTGTTTCGTCTAGATCGTCTACTCTTAAAATTTCTAATGGTGTGGAGTATTCCAGCGTAAGTGGTATTGAGGTTGTCTACGTCAGTTCTATAGTTAACTGTGTTATTCCAAAGCAGTTTTTGCGTCCAAAACTGAAAATTTTCCAGTGAAAATGTATTCACTGTATTGTAAGTGGAGAATGGACTGTTCAAAGCGAGATTTTTAGTTTTGAACGAGAAAACTGCTTTTGATTTTTCAATGATGATGATTATATCAATGACGAATCCTTCAACCTTAAACAGGTCTCCCAGGAACATTTTTTTGTTATAATATTTGTTATTTTGCCGCTTATGACAGACATGTTTATAACAGGATATGTTATGTAAATAACATGAAAATAACTCTTTCCGCTACTCAGTTATTTTTCCAAAATAACACATTTGATTATGCTGTTGCTATTCCCTTCTGCTCGGGCATAGCTTCGTGATTTTTGTTTAACCCGGGAGCGGTCGCGTCGTGTACTGAGTACACGCACCATAAAAATGCACGCATGTGGTACACAGCGTGAGCGCGGCGTCGCTGCAGGTAGTTAAAGACGTGACTGCTAGAGGGTTAATGCTAAATATGATACTTTTCTGAAAAAAAAAACTGACTTCTTTAAGCTAGGCTGTTCTTAAGAATTCTGAATGTCAGGCCAAAGGACATTAGGCCGACTGTCATTAGATCGAAAAAAGTGGAAATAAGAGCGAATGGACATTAGGCGTGATGACCAACAAGCCATCATTGTCACATAAATAGATTGAACTTTCAAGCGTTTATGTTGCTAGCAACAACATAGTTTTTTTTTTCTTTCTTTAAAATATGACTGTTCTATCCAGTAACGTTGTTGTTTGGCGAACGAATCGCTAAATGTTTCATCATTTGCCTTCTTTTTATCAAAGGCTGTTCATGTATTGTGCAGTTTTCGGCGAACAAATTGATAACTTCATAGAATATTTTACCTTCTTTCGATAATAGGCTGTTCTTTCAAGTTACACTGTTGAACTTTTTGGCTGGCAATCATACATCTAACTTCATCTGAGTGAGTTTTTTGGAAGCTAGGCTGTTGATCCTACTGTCCTTACCCTTCTTTAAACCAAGAGCTGTTCTTTCGAGTTGTATTGTTATTTTATTTACTGGCGGTCCCACTGCGAACTCCGTATGAGATTTGTTTTTCTTCTGTAAATAGGCTGTCATTTCAAATAACAGTTGCTGGTGGGCAAACTGATATCTACATCTGAGATTCATCCTTCTTTTTAAGAATAGTTTGTTTATTTATAAGTTGCAGTGCTACAGTGTTGTTTGGTGACCCAGTATCTAACTAATTCTTCTAAGATTTTTTTTTTCTTCTAACTATTAGCAGATCTTTCTAGGCCTATTATCCATTTGGTCTAACATCTATTTACCCCAATGATTATTCGATCTTATGTCCATTCAGCCTAATGTCCTCCGGCCTAATGAACCAGCATCATAATTATGGATCTGAACCTGCTACTCAGCCTCCACACTTTCACCCTTATTGATTGAACTTTTTGTTGGTATAAGAACTGCTGAATTTATATTATCAGAAGATTTCCCTTCTTTAATAAATAGGCTGTTCTTTCAAAGTTTACTGTAACAAAAATTGAAATATTGATATCACAGATAAGCAGACGTTACACTCTAATAATCCCAATTTAACTGCCAATTTGAAACTTTGATAGTTGGCTAACTGACCACTCGTGATACTCATATCAGTTTTGTTTGGGTTTGACGTTCACACCCTACCGCAACCTAGTTCATGGTTGGCCAAACTCAGTAGTTTCAGTATTGAGCGATTATGTGTCCGCGATTCGAAAGTGTTGAAAGTGTAACGTTTGTGTCCATGTTGATGAGAAACATTTCATTTTACACTTGTTGATTAGTATTTTCAATCTAATCATGATGTTGTCTCTCGATCAGTTAAAATTTTCTCTCTTATTAACGATTTTCCGCGAAACGGTACATTCCGCCAAATGGTTTTTGGCGAAACGGTGCATTCCGCGAAATGGTACATTCCGCCAAATGTCATTCCGCAAAATGTTACACCGCGAAAAGGAATTCCGCGAAATGGTTTTCGGCGAAATGTTATACAATCTGAGACAACCGCTACCGACACTACACTGAAAAAAATATAATAGTAACATTGACTATTCAACCATTTTTAATTTTACCATGCCGGAAAAAAGTAATCGTAAACATGTTTTCAGTGATAAATACTATGTTTCTGTTGAAATTACTATTGGTGTGATGACCAACTGAATAGTAAAAAATACTATCGAATGTGGTTAACTTGATAATACCATTCATGGTTGTCTGGACAATTTTCATGTATCCCTATTACTATTCCCATGTTTAATCAGAACAAATACCGTTGCCATATTGTTTTGGAAGTTTCTTTGCCAAAATTTGCTCAGGTTTAATATTTTGCTTGAGGAATTCGCCATTGTTTAGTGAAGTTAATGGACGATTTGGTGGAAAGTGAGTGCATCGACGACTCGATCGTCAATTTAATCGAATAATGCTTATTAATTCTCTCCATCAGAACCCGCAGCACCTTGCCGCTGCCAATTTTGAGGCTGCTGGTATTTCCGGAAGCCTTTTCCATCATCCTTATGGCGGACTGTTTTACCGATAGAAAATGAAATTAATATCCAGCACCTCTTTGAGTTTCCGGTGGCATCGTGGCATCCTCCAGAAACCCCTTCCTGAACCGATTCCGAATGCCATACTACCAAACCGATTCAACCGAACAAGTAGAATTCCCAGCTCTAGTAACTGTTGTACCGGTCATTCCGGTTCACAAACCGAAAAATTGTGAAATACCTACAGAAAAGGATTGAAGCAAACACCATCGCAAAAATCTCCGCTTCCAACCATGGCACCCAATCCAAGTATAAACATGTAAGCAATTCCCTCTCCACTAAAATATCATTTCGCGGTCTCGGAATATCCCAAAGTCCCAACCTGAAGCACACGGAATTAAGCCAAAAGCAAATCGACAAGCAGCAACACTTCCAGGAACATCCCTTGAATGTCCAGGGCAGAATGGCAATTCCCTGCGTCAAGAAGCCTCGGCCAGGATTCTCAATTGCCACATTTCACCACGCACAACAACCTCAATCGGAACAGCACAAGCAGGTTTGACTCCCAAGCAACGTAGCCCTTGGCCTATAGATGATTGACGGGTTCAATTGATTCTCCGGCGCCGGATCTGTTCTTAGTTCCACAGAATTCCACCAATGCATGTTTCTCCCGATTACCAAAACTTCCGGTCTCCAAAATACATACGCCACAGGTGTTTCATAAGATAGTTATTATATTTATTGTATGAATGTATAGGATCATTTAATTGTTGCTATAAATAAAATAAAATTAAATCGCCAGCTTTTTTTATTGTAAACAAAAACAGATGACAGTACCACCACCACTAGCCAAACCATATGAATAGTAACTGCAACTATTTCACTATGGTTGAACCTACTATGTTCTTGCATACCGTTTAGCATGCGCATGGTAAAATGAACTACGTGAATTTATTTGAAAATACCATAAAATGTAAACATTAGGCGGCATGGTAAACTAAACCCAGCACATGGTAGTTTCAAGAATGAATCATGGTCTACCAAAATCAAGTAGTAAGAGTTTTTAAGTTCACCCTCGATACGGTCAAAATTACCATGTCCCTTTTTTCAGTGTACACAGCTATCTAAGCTGATCGGAAAAAGAAGTTAACATTCATGGTTAACTTCATATGGACCTGCACAGCCGGCAACTAGTGGAATATAAATGCTGCCAGTTTTATCTCTCCAAATAAGCATAAATTTTGGATACGAATCGAATAAGCGTTGTGGAGCTAAAACGATTTATTGAACCACCTTAATGCTATATTGACCAATCCAAATGCTTGTGTGGTAGTGATTTGTGTTTAAATTCCCCGTGTTAAGAATTTGTAAGAACTTTATAAACATCTCTTGTTCTTCCGTATATGGATAGGCTTGCAATAGGTTTCGTGAGATAAAATTTGGAGAATTCAATATATGTATGCATAGCAGCTTTAGCCAAGGTCATTAGAAAACCTAACTTGATTGCCATACAAAACTAATTGCAAATTTTACGATTTTGTGGACGCAGGAGCTGATTTTGTGTATACATAGGGTAAAAAATATAATTTGGACATGTACACTGAGCGAAACAAGAATAGCACCACCCTGTTTTTTTCACCATATTTTTAGAATTTCCATATCTATTATACTATCTTTGGTCTAGAATGATAATATAATCTATTTCGCAACTTTATAGTTGACTACAATCAAATTATTGTGGATCATTTACATTTAGGCCGAACAATTCATGAAAAAATGAACGAAATAAAAATAGCACCATCATGTAATGAAAACAGCCTGTAGAAATTTTGCAGATTTTTTTTACTGGCTTTGAGTCAGTTACAGTCAGTTCCTATCGGGTGGCGGAGTATTAATCAAGAAGTAACGGAAGAACCCTTTGTTTCCCAGTATCCGAATAGTAATGGGTCAGGTGCAACATCTTACCTTCGAAGAAAGGTTAAAACTCAAAACATACCATGACACAGGCCTCTCTTTCACAGAAATAGCTCGTAAAATCTTCCGATCACATACCGTAGTCGTAAGGTTCTTGAAACATTTCGAAAATGGTCATCACACAGACAAACGAGGAACGAAAAGTAAGCTCCAGGAGAAAGATAAGCGAAGAATTAAAAGAAAGACAGTGAACAAGAAAAGAACAACATCCCAAATTCGTTCAGAATTGCAATTTCCGGTGACAATACGACGTGTGCAACAAATCCTGTCAAGCGACAAAAACCTGAGGTGGCACAAAAGGCTTGGCAAGCCCAACTTGACAGAGCGACATAAGGTGAATCAGGTCAGTTTCGCTGAACAGTATGTTTCCTGGACGGACGAATGGAAAAATTTGCTTTTTTCGGACGAAAAAAAGTTCAACCTTGATGGTTCAGATGGTTGGCAATACATCTGGCATGATCTGCGAAAATAACCGGATGTTAAGATGATCCGGAACTTTGGTGGTGGTACACTGATGGTTTGGGGAGCTTTTGCATTTCGGTGAAAGCTTTCATTGGCGTGGATCTCAACGAGGATGAAGTCAAAGGATTACATTGAAATGCTGGAAATATGTTTTATTGAGCACGGCGAGTGTTTGATGGGCTCAGATTTCATCTTTCAGCAGGATAATGCCGCGATTAACAACTCTAAGACTGATTAAGGTCTGGTTTTCTAACAAAAGCATAGAAGTTTTCGAGTGGCCTGCTTGTTCTCCGGATCTGAATCCCATAGAAAACCTTTGGTCTATTCTTGCTCGTCGCGATTATGAGAACTGCAAACTATTCGTCAATTAAAACATGCTGAAACTTCGTATTCGTGTATGCTTACAGCAGATCGAGTAGGGTAGTACGCTGGAAAAATTGATTTTGTCCTTGTTGAAGTAATTCAAAACAATGGCTCGTTTGCTCACTACTACGATCTAAAAAGTGCATTTGAACTTGTTTTTGTTCAAATATAAATAAACGTTGATCAAAAGGTAAAGTGGTGCTATTCTTCGGCTTAAATGTAAATGATCCACAAAAATATGACCGTAATCTGCTGTACAGTTGTGGAATAGATTATACTATCATTCTAAATCGAAGATATCAAAATTGATATGAAAATTAAAAAAATATTATGAAAAAACATGGTGGTGCTATTCTTATTTAGCTCAGTGTATATAATTTGGACATGCACTGCGATGTATATCTTGTTCCGGAGCGCTAATAAAAGTTGATGCTTCTGAATATCGATTATTGGATCAAACAGACCCTATTCTGATGACCACGTTGAAAATACGCTTAACAATTGAGAATTTACTTCAAAATTATCGAAAATGTAATATGTTTCACTGAAACCCCTCAAATGCACAGGTATGCAAGGCGACATACACTTCACAGTCACATACAATATTCACCTCAAAACACTGTTTGACAAAAAAAAACTTTTGCCGTGATCACAGACCCCATTAGTAGGGCATGAAAGCGCATGGAAAATGTAGAAAAATGCCATTTTCAAATCTGTTGGAGCACCCCTAGAAACTTTTTGAGATGAGTTTGAATGTTATTCATTTTTGAAGGTTCGACAAGAGCTTCAGAAATCATCATACACACTTTTGAAATACAATATCTTTGAAATGCAATTTTGTGCACCACTGAAATTTTCACAGATCTGAGAAGTAACTTTGATAAATAACTAGTCAAAATTTCAGCCTATTACGACATTCCATTTCATTGATACATATCCGGAAAAAATCAAATATGACTTGTATAACACAAACCCTTAAAGTTTTCTCATAATTCAATCACAAAAAGCAAGCCCCTATCCTTATCTGATCATAACAAAAGAAACTATTTTACTTTGATTTGACTTCGAAATGTTACACTTATGATCTAAATAATTGAATTCAAATTTTCGAGAAGAAAATTCGGTCGATTTTTCAAATTACTAACGTGGTAAGCCTGTGTGTAACATTCTCCATTTACTATTAGTAATCGTTGTTTTTATCACATTTTAGTTAGTATCACAATATAGAATGTGTATGTCGCGCATTACCATTGAAGACACTTTTATGAAATTAATTGAATTTGTCATGTAGTAAAATATTTCCAATCTTAATCGCAAGCTAAATAATGTCCTCCACGATTGTAAAATTGCTTTATAAATCCAAGCGGCATAGGGTCTGGAACCGTTTGGGCAGGATCACCTATTTTGGGCACTTGTGTCTATGACTCAGTCAATTTAGAACCGATTGACTTGATTTTTGAGACACGAACAGATACGCATCAGAGGTCGTTGGAATCTATATAAATGAAAATGGAATGGTGTTTGTATGTCACGAATAGGCTCGGGAACGAGTCAACAGATCGGCATAATTCTTTCACTGTTGCATTCCGCCAGGGCTCCGACGTGTTCGTACAAAAAAATATTTAGAAAAAGTGAAAGGGAAGGCAAGAAAAACGGGAAAATCAGAAATTCCATTTTGAGGGGCATTTGTTCATGGAACCGGATGTCAAAAAACAGAGTAGGCAGGCAGCAACATATCTAAATACCAAGGTAAGATATTCCCGCAAATGTCAATAACGAGACCCACTAACACATCTGCGTGTGTGAAAAGTTGTGATTTTACACATGAAAAGTTTGTTTTGTTTGTTTGTTTGTTTATTTTCGACACTTGACACCAGGGTGCATTCGTGTCGCATGAAAAGTTTGTGATTTTACTCTAGAATGTCATTATTTCTGCAAAATTTGTAAAGTTTTATTAGTTTGAACGTTTCTAAATGCTGTAAAAGTACGTTTAGAACCAATTAAAAAAAATTGTCATTGATTTTCAGATGGCGATATTTTCTGATTTATTGCATTGAAGCCACGTTTTATATAGTGAGATGCCTTTTAATAATTGCCCCTATGATGTGAGAGCCTAATTTCTCAAAAAAGTTTGCTGAATAGTGATGCGCCCATACAAATCTGCACAAATTTCATAACTATTTTTTGCCTTTTTCCTTTTCTCACTAATACAAGAATAATAGTTGGAGTATCTTACCTTGGCATTTAGATACGTTGGGCAGGCAATACAACATTTGCCGGGACTGCTAGCTTAAATATATTTTCCGTAACGTATTTAAATTTTTAAGAATATGGAACTGCTTGATATCCACCAGGTCAAGCAATCTGAAACGGTTACTTAGGTACACGCCAAATCATTGAAAAGTATTCTCATCCATATGCGATATATGGATATTTAAATTTGGGCACGACTCGAAATTTGATCAAAACAAAATACTTCCTTGAATTAAGTGGACGAAGTGTATTTTGCCTGAATTGTGATCCTAATCTACCGCATTCAAAATCGCAGTTTATTGGTATTTAAACATGATTATGAAAGTAACATTTGATGTCAAATGTTACAATAAACTTTGTTCATTTTCATGAGCGACAAAAAAGTTTTTGAAAACTGCAATTAGAACATTAAATTTATTTGGAAAAGTTTTTCCTTAAAACACTCATGCTGACCTCAATGAATTATTCTAACTTTCTTCCTGTGGATCCTTTGTAATCATATCCTAACATTTCTCGTGTAGCTTTCCAGAATCATACTTAGTTAAACCAGATGTTTGAAATGCAATTTTCATCTTCTTCAGTCAGAGACTGAAATAGTAGTTTACGCAAAAAGGTGCAGAAAGGTGCAGACTGACGCTGCATGGCATTAACGCATAGAAGTTTTTTAAATGGATATGAATATGGGCGTGTTTTATGGGTTAGATTGAAAAAAAAAAAACCTAAAAGATTTTCACTATATAAGTCAGAGTTAAGCCTTCGCGGATATGTATCAATGAAACGGAATGTCGTAATAGGTAGAAATTTTGACTAGTTATTTGTCAAAGTTGCTTCTCAGATCTGTGAAAATTCCAGCGTGCTGAAAACTGCATTTCAAAGTTATTGTATTTCAAATGTCTTTATGATGATTTCCAAAGCTCTTGTCGAAACTTCAAAAATGAATAAAATTCAAACTCATCTCAAAAAGTTTCTAGGGGTGCTCCAACAGATTTGAAAATGGAATTTGTCTACATTTTCCATGCGCTTTCATGCCCTACTAATGGGGTCTCTGATCACGGCAAAAGTTTTTTTTTTGTCGAACAGTGAAATCGTTGAATTAATAATTGTAAGAAATTTGAAAGCCTTATTGCAATGAAAACTGTTCAATAAAAAAGCATTGGGTAGCCAATCTCTTAGCATTTATCTAGAACGGCTAAAATTGGTGGTGTCCAAAATACATTACAAGTTTTCTACTGTAAATATATTTCGATCATCTGACGAACTTCATGGGGATGCTGTGCGATTGCATACTTGGAGGCGTATTATGTGGTTCTGTCGATATTTCCTCGACAAAAACTAACAGTTATCAAAATAGATGCCTGTTATGCGGAGAAATTTGATTATTTACAAGAAAATATTTGTTAATTTAACCTACTTTCATGATAAAGCAGCATTCATGGCTAAACATGGAGATAATTGGCCTGTCCAAATTATACATACCTGAGGGTGTCCAAAACAAATATTCGGTGTCCAAAATGCAATTCTAACAGGCGATTAAAATGCGTTCGGTAAGCTTTTTATCACCAGGAACGCAAAGTACAATCATATTATAAGCGTAATAGTAACTTTGCAAAATAATCAATTCCTTTCTAAGGAAGCTAGGGGATGATTTTTCTAACGTTGTCCTCAGCTTGTCCAAAATACATGAATTACCCTAGTTTGAGTGTTCTGGAAATTATGCATTTATAAGTAGGCCTTACACATTTTAGTGTTGAGCGGTTTTAGCATGAACTTGATTCAAAGTCGTGGTGAGTTGGATCACATAGCGAATTTTTGCTATTCAGTTGCGCACCAAAAATGTTTTGCACATTTAATTAAAATTTCATTTTCTGTATTCATATTTCAGGGCAGAGTGCTACGATTACTTGTTTTCTCTGGCTGTAGAAATGAAGAAGCTTGGACTTGACCCTAATGAAGTACCAAAGTACTATAGAAGCACCAAATAATGTGCTAAAGAAAACAGAGCAACAACAGGTAAATGAATTATATTACATTTTTGAAATAAAGAACAGTTCTACCTGTTTTATACTACTAGTTATTATATTTTTTTACAAAATATTTTCAATCCGAAAGTTACTTTCTTTTCTTTAAATAATTATGATGGTCACTCTAAGGCGCTGTCGAAGACTCATTTTTAGTTATCTCAGATTTTCGAAATTTGTATGGATCGTAGACTTTGACCACATAACATAAGTGGAGCTTCATAGTCAGAGCAAAGAAAAAAAATCAGGCGTTTGATTTGAATAGGTCCTAAGATTGCTGTGATTCCTATGTAGATTCGACCTATTCATTTTCCAGCAAGTGACACTTGTATACCTAGTATACTGCCACCACTCGCATAACAGTGCCATCTTTGCTGGGTTTCTTAATCATATGGGACTGTAATGCGAGTTGAGGCAGTATAGATGGCATCAAACTGTCATTGAAATTGGTAAACAAAAAAACATCTGATTCAAGCAGTAGTCCAGTTTTAGCAAAGACCATAGAAACGAAGATTGGAAGCTGGGAAATGATGATGATGATGATTGTGTACCCACCATTAGCGCAAGGATTACCTATGGCTGCAGAGTCATTGTTGCTAACGAGAACTTAAACGAGCCAGGTAACTTCACTTTTATTGAAAGCTGCTTTATTGTATGCTTCAAAGCTAAATAAGAAGTAACAAATTAGTTCGGGTAATGCTTATGGGTACTACTAATATAACCTACAAACTACGGTTTCCTTAGTACTTGATTCCTGTGAAAGAAACCGACTCTAATGTACCACAAATATAATAAATTCACAATTCATACCTTCCAGGGCACAATGGGTATTACAGTATAAGATTATAATATTACAATATTACAGTAAATCGAATTAACATCTACCGCAACCTAATCAGTTATACAACGTTCCACAAATGCCGGGGCCCGTGGCGAAGTTGGTCACACGTTCGCTTCATATGCGGATGGTCATGGGTTTGATTCCCAGCCCCGGCACTTGCAATTTTTCGTCAGTTGCTTTTCCCCCGAGAGCAACTGACACTGACCCTCTTCTGAGCCCCATGGCTCAAACGGACCCGGACATCGGCGAACTGCTACTCATAATGGACTCCCAATCGGACTGGAAAGGAACAACGGCCATCCATCATTATCCTTGTGCTCATCTTTCTACTAGGTATAAAGTAGAAAAAGTGAAAGCAACAGAAAGGCAACCAGTTCGATAAAGTAGAATAGAATCTAGGCGCTGTACAAAATGTAAGTGCAGCTGTCAATCGAAATTGCTCACGTAGTGCCCCAGTGGACAATAGAGCTGTAAATTAGGTTAAGTGATTAAGAATAAAAAAACGTTCTACAAATTGTAAGTAATGGTATTCGACACTTGATTTGACAAGATAATCATCATCTGCCGCACTTCTGACAGTTCGCATATCTCACACATTTGTATTCGCCGGCCGGGTTGCCATATTTCCTGCTGATGTGGTAACATTCTCCCCCCGGTGGAACCCTCCATCGTCCTTGGTTCCATCTTCCTTAACCATGTCAGCCAATCTCGCCACAGCTCATCTCTGCACACCTTTGAGGGTTTGTACAATCGCCTGCCGAACCCTACCATCCGCATCCGTTATGGTTTGCAGTACACGGCCACGCGTCCAACTGTTCTTTCTCGTGTCATCGATGATGATGACCAAGTCTCCTTTTTGTACGCTTGGTGATTCCCCAAACCATTTAGTCCGCTTTGTCAGCGTCGGCAGGTACTCGCGTACCCAAACGCAGTCGTCCAGTTTTTCGTTAATATACGCCGCACTTAACGCCGTTTTTACAGATCTGACAAGCCTTTCCCAGGCACCGCCCATATGCGGCGTGGCAGGGGGAATGAAATGCCAGGCCGTCGTTGTACTAGTGAACGTTGCCGCAAGCTCGTTGTTGATCTGTTCTCGTAGCAGGCGCTCGGCATCTTAAAACATTTGTGCCATTATCACTGTGAATTTCTACCGGGAAACCTCTTCGGCAAACGAATCGCCGTACGCATGAAACACAGGATTCAATTGACAAGTTTTGGGCAACTTCAAGGTGGTCCGCTTGCACGGTCATACAGGTGAAAAGGGCGATCCATCTTTTCATCTGACTACGTCCCACTTTTACCCGAAAGGGCCCAAAATAATCGAGCCCAACGTAGCTAAATGGTCGTACAAATGGTGAAAGTCTAGCTTTAGGCAGTGATGCCATTTGTGGGATGATTGGGTGAGCGTTCCGAATCTTGCAGAATTGGCAACGGAAGATAACGGATTTCACCAGCACTCGCAACTTCGGTATGCTGAACTTCTGCCTTATCACATTGACCAAAGTTTCTCTATTGCCATGCTTGAGTTGTCGGTGCAGATGATCTATCAAGAGATGTGTTAATCGATGGGTTCTTGGGAGAATTATGGGAAATTTTACATCCTTAGATGCCCATGGGGTCGCCGATATTCTGCCATCTACGCGGAGGACATGTTTTCCAACATTGGAGTAATTTTAAAGATGCTGCTAGACTTGTCTAGCGAACGTTTCTGGTTTGATGATTGCAAGCGCTTTGTAGACAACACTCCCGGATAAAAAATGACCATTCGTTACATGGTAAATATTATTAATATATGACTGCTTTTATTGTTCACAATAAAACACACAGTAGATATATGGTTACTTTTTACAATAGAAATCAATCCGCTATAGTTCGTACAATAAGTGAACATTAGCTTTATAAGTGACTAATTGATTCGATTGTTTTTCAATCGTTCTTAAATAATTTAAAATTACTACATATTAGTAAAAAAAATATTGAGTTGTTTTTATACATTTGGAAAAGTGCCTGCAAAGTTCTCATGGACTTTTTTTTATTAAAAAAGAGTTTATTTCTCAATTACACTTAAAAACAATTCGTCACAAATTAATAACAATACATATTATTGTTGCTTGGATCATGTTATTCTACTCTGTATAATCAAATACAAAATCACTTGCCATATTAGTCCTGTGCAACGACGCAGGTTGAACTTGCTCGAAGTTGCTGCATCCTGCTGTTATCCATTTGTCAACAAACGGGTAAGAGCAGGATGGAGCAACTTCGAACTAGTTCAACCTACGTCGTTGAACAGGACTATTCCCAAGTAACCACAAGCATTATATCATTGCACGAATTAGACTGAATATCAACCTTTGCAATGCGAAATGCAGTAATTCCACACTTGTCATGCAATAATCTTTTAGATTGGCATTATCAATGTAATGATGCATTGCATTTTTCTTTACATCAGGGTTCATTAAATGGTGATATAAGATACTTCAATAATTCAACAATGCAAAAACTGAACAAACGCAATGCACAAACTAGCAAAGTTTGCTCTAACAATACAATTATAAAAGCTTGACTCTAATGGTAAACAAATGAGATCAAGAAGATTGAACAACTTTACAGTCAACTCAAGCGGTCTTCAACGTTTCTGGTTCGACTCCCGGTCAACTTAATCCCCGTTTGAGCCACCGATCGACGACAGCAAACCTTTTTAGAGATGACCTTTTCTCTTTTCTGTAGGCTGCTATCACATGCCAATAATGATGGAAACCACAATTAGCATATGAGCAGTATGCGAAGCGAAGGGTGTTTTAATCGTGCTTTTAATTTTCTTATATTGATTAAATATCTTCGAAAACGCATTATGTCAGAGGCGCCTCGTCCACATGTTCGACCTGTTCTTGGAACGGGTATAGGCTGAGAATAAAACTCGCAAAATAATCTTTAAGTAGATATACCAAAAGAATAAACTAAATTATAAACTCCCACCGCACATACCCCATAACAACTTGCACACAAGGCGCTAACATCGTTCCCGGTTTATGAAGAACGAAAGACGACTCCAAGCCATCCACCGGCAGAAACCATATAACAAGAGCATGCGAGAGCCAGCCTTGCGCAGCTCTCTCTTGCTCGACTCTTCGAAACTACATGCCACCGGTTCCCCGATTCATGCGAACGAAGGATGCTGTTCCCAAACCAACAGTTTTCTCACTTTTTTGCCTCCGAATGGCAGTGTTCATTCGAATTCATTTCATTTTACTCTGTCGCTCATACGTTCCCTACTCGTCTAGAACCAGCAGCAGCGTTGTCAACGTTTCTTTCCATTTTTTACTTCCCGCCTGCTTCTCACGCGTACACGCACGCTAAGCGCAATCGACTAAAGTTTTTAAAATCATGTTGAAAATTTACAGTTTTAGAATGCTAAAAATGTATGTTGTATCGTTGTTGGAAATTAAAGGATTATTTAACAATATCTAAAAAAAAAATGGAATAATGAACATTGATTGCACAGTATTTGAATAAATACTTTGCCAGCTATGCTTACCGGTCAGGTTCTCAAATGTGTGTAAATGATTGTTAGCATGCTGTTCGGTATACTCTTCAGAGAAAAAAGCGATGGATACCAGAGGCACACAGCTAAACGCAAAGAGCTTCTTCAGTGGAAAGTTTACATGTGTGTAGCACAACCAGAAATTAATGAAAGCTTGGACTGTGGCTTCTCGGTTTGTCGTTCTACGTAGGCTGAGAACAACTTACGCAGCTAGAGCACATGGCACACCCAATGTCGTGCGCGCTTGTTATGCATTACATCCAGCGTGGATGAAGCTGGGGGAGCCGAATGTGCTCTAGCTCGTTGGCAGCGGTTTCCAAATTTTAACTTCGAGGTCATGATACGAGCTAAAACAATTTATGGAGGTGGAAATTTCGAACATTTGCGGAAAAGAGAGCATGTTGGACATGATTGAAAAAAAAAAACAAGTATCGTCGGTGTGTGAAGAACGTTAGAAAATGACTTCCACCGAAAATGGATTTTTCTAAAAGTATGTGAGATACCAAACTTCGGAAGTCGCTCAAAGGCGCATCTGAATGCGAGTCGCATCATTATTTGCGATGAAAATGCGGAAGATATTTTTCAGAAAATGGTTAACAAACAAGAAGATAAAAGTGGTTAACAAACAAAATTTGTTTAACATTTAATGTTAAAAATCACAATACTAAAACAAAAAAAAACAGCAAGCATAGTATAAAATAACTCTAATGTGTTTTCATTTAGTAAATAGTAATCTGTAGAACAGGTCAGTCTGCCAGTCACGAGACGCCTCTGCATTATGTATTTATCAGATTGTGACAAATCACTGAATTCTATTACATATGACATAGTCGTTTTGCCCTCTACTGCAATGATTGAGACAGAAGAAC
Source organism: Aedes albopictus (assembly GCF_035046485.1). NCBI lineage: Eukaryota > Metazoa > Arthropoda > Insecta > Diptera > Culicidae > Aedes > Aedes albopictus. The sequence continues at coordinate 180,223,817 of NC_085136.1, read as the reverse complement.
AGTTTCCTTTAACCCGCAAACACCCGGGACGATCTACTTTTGGCAGAAATGCAATATCTTCTTTGTTTCAAAACATTTTACCCCGGATTTTTTTTATAGTCAAGGGGAATAGTTGTGCTAAGAAATGCATGGTACCTCCCCCCTTTGCACCCTCCCCCCTTTTGCGGGGAGGCGAAAATACGTGGCTTTTTTTTGTATTTTTCATAAATTCTACATGTTTTTGCTGAAAGTTCATCGTTTTGCTAATCATCAATAGTTTTCACTGATCCTAGATATGCAATGTATTACTAACCATCATAGTCTGTTGAAGTTTTGATCTTAGAGTTATTCTAAGGCCTCAAGAGTACTCCGAAGTTTGTGACACAAATCTATCATTCTCAACCAAATTTTATACACGATGAATGATTACAGAACATTGTCTACGGTACTAAAAAAGCCTCAAAGCACCCCTAGAAAATTCATGGTACATAAATTGGGTGATCTAGGTCATCCAAACTACTCTGGAATTCATTTTCTTAAGATCTAAAACATCTACCATCGTTTGTGTTCACTCTGTCCAAGAAATTTAGTCACGTTGATGTCCATTACACCTCACAATGCTATGAGCAACTTGATATTGTGGTAGTTGGACATTCCGTGAAATACAAATGGTCTCCAATACATTTTGAAGTTTGGCTTCCGATATCTACATACTGTCTCATGCTTTAGTTGTGAAAAATTTTCGTGGAATCTAGTCTATAGTGCTGATGGAGCCTCAGTGCACATCTATAATGCTTTTGGTACATTCATGGGATATTCAAGGCTTTCCAAACTATTCTGGAATTAGGAACTTCAAGGTCTACAGGCTCTACTCTTGTTTTTCTTCACTCTGTCGGCATAATCCTTTCACGATTGTGTCTGTTGCACCTCATTATATTACGAGTATCTGTATTTGTTGCTATTTGGGTGTCCACTGGCATACAAATGGACCAAATGTATTTTGAAGTATGGGTCGCAATATCTGTAAATCTTAGGATATTTTTATTGTAGTGAATGCTCGCGGAATATAATCTACGCTACTCTTAGAACCTCGGAGAGCAATTCTGATAACTTAGGAACATTCACTTGGTGATCTAGGTCATCCAAACTATTCTGAAATTAAGACTTTCAAGCTCTACAAGCTCTACTCTTGTAAATCTTTATTTTATCGATGTACTTCTTCCACGATTACCTCTGTTGTATCTCATAATTTGTTGAGTATTTGTGTTACTTGTTCATCCACTGACATACAAATTTTCTTTATGGTATTTGGAAGTGTCGATAATTACCCAAGAATTCCTCTAGGCGTTCCTTGGAAATTCCTCTAGGAGTCCCTCAGAAATTCATCGTGATATTCTCCGAGAATATCTCTACGAGTTCCTAGGGAATGTCTCAAGACTTCCCGTGAACTTTTTCAGCAGTTTCTCGAAAATTTATTCAGGAGCTATGCTGGAAAACTGGAAAAAGTTTTCGAAAAATCCTGTAGGAGTTCCTCGGGAATTCCTTCAGAAATTCCCCGAGGATTCCACGGGATTTCTTCATGCATTCCCTAAAAACTCATCAAGGAAGTTTTCCCAAGAGTTCCTCCAGAAATTTCTCCTGGAATCCCTCCAGGAAATTTTCCAGGGATTCCTCCAAGAATTTTCCTAAGAATTTCTCCAGGGATTCCTTCAGCGGTTTCTCTAGAAGTTCTTCCAGGGATTCCTTCAGGAATACCCCCAGAAATTCCTGCATGGATTCCTCCATGGATTCATCCAGGAATTCATTCAGGTATTCCTCCAGGAATTCCTCCAGAGCTCTCTCAGAGGTTCTTCCAAGATTTCCTCCAGCAGCCAACCCAGGGATTTCTTCAGGATTCAAGCGATTCTTCCAGAAATTTCTCCACTGGTTCCTCCAGAGTTTCCTCCAACAATTCTCCCAGAAATTACTCCGGAAATATCTTCAGAATTCACCCAGAAATTACTCCAAGACATCTGTCTAGAATTCTTCAAAGAATCCCTCCAGGAATTATAAAAAAAATCCTACTGTACCTTCCCCAAGAATTTTACCAGAGAACCCTCTAAGATATCTGCCAATTTCAGGAATTTCGCTAGAAATTCCTCCAGGGATTTGTCAAGAAATTCCTTTAAAAATTCATTCAAAAAATCCTCCAGAAATTCCTTTATGAATACCTCCTAGATTCTTCAGTCCAACATGAACTCTAATAAGAATTTCTCCAAGACCTGCTCCAATGTTTATGTCAAAATTCCTCCAAGAATCCGTCCTGGAATTTGGCCAGGAGTTCCTTTATAAATTTCTCCAGGAAAACCTAAGGGGTTTTTCAATAAATACTTTCAGAAACTCCTCCAGAAATGCATACTGGAATATTTCCGGGAATCCCTCCAAGAATACCTTCAGGTAATCCTCCAAGAATCTCTCTAGGAATTTCTCCAGGAATTCCTCCAAGAATTCGTACAAGAATACTTCCAAGAATTTCTTCAAGAATTTCTTGAAGAAATTTCTGGAGAATACCCTGGAGGAATTCCTGGAGTACTTTCGCCAATTCATGTAGTAATTTGTGAAGGATTTTTTTAAAGAATTTCCCAGGGGAATTCTAACAGGAATTCCTTAAGGATTTCGTTGAACTGCGATGAAATTTAGAATTTTTTTTTCAATTTTAATTTTCTGGAGGAATTTCTGGAGGATTTCATGAATTATTTCCTGTAAGAATTCATGGAGTAATTCATACGAGTGATTCCGAATTCACTTGAGGTATTTCCTGTATGAACTGGAATTGAAGGAATTTCTGGAGAAATTCCTGTAGTAATTAATACAGCAATTCCTGTTGAAATTCATGTAGTTATTCCTGGAGGAATTTCTAGAGTATTTCTTGAAGGAATTCCTAGGGTGTTTCCCGGAACAATTCCTAGACGATTTCCTGTAGTAATTCCAGAAGGAATTCGTAATCATTCGTGGAGTAATTCTTGAAAGAACTCCTGGAATATTTGCCGAAGGAATTTCTGGAATATATCCTGGAGTATATCCAGGAAGAATTCCTGGAGGAATCCCTGGAGGAATGACTGATGGAATCCCTGAAATAATTTAAGGATGAATCCCGGTGAGGAATTCCGGGAAGAACCCCTGTTTGAATTGCTGGCGGAATTCCTGGAGGTATTCCTGGAGGAACTCTTGGAAGAATTTCTGGAGGACACCGTGGAGGAATTTCTGAAGGATTTCCTTGATGAATTCATACATAAATTAGCAGTTTTTCATGAAAAAATTCCTGGAGGAATTTCTGGAGAAATTACCCGGGAAGATTACCCGGAGAAATTGTCTGGAGGCATTTCTGGAGTATTCCCTGGAAGAATTCCTGGAGGAAACTCTGGAGGAATCCCTGGAAGAACTTCTGGAAGAATCCCGTGAATCCTGAAGAAATCCCTGGATTAGTTGTTGGAGGAGATCTTTGATGAATTCCTGAAGGAGCTCTGGAGGAATTCCTGGAGGAATACCTGACTGAATTCCTTGATGAGTCCATAGAGTATTTCGCGAAGGAATCCCTGGGGATATTCCTGAAGGAAACCCTGAAGGAATCCCTTAAGGAATCCCTTAAGGAATCCCTGGAAGAATTTCTAGAGAAATCGCTGGAGGAATCCCAGGAGAAATTTCTGGATGAACTCTTGAGAAAATTTCCTTGAGGAGTTTTAAGGGAATGCCTGGAGAAATCTTTGGAGGACTCCCGTGGAATCCTCGGGAAATTTCTGGAGGGATTCCCGAGGAACTCCTGCAGGATTTTCCGAAAAGCTCTTGAAGTAATTCCTGAGGAACTCCTGAAGGAATTCCAGCGTATCTCCTGAATAAACTTTAGAGAAACTGCTGGGAAACTCTTAAGGAATTTAACGGGAAGTCCTGAGGTATTCCCTAGGAACTCGTAGATGTTCTCGGAGAACATCACGAAAAATTTCTGAGGGACTCCTGGAGGAATTTCCGAGGAACGCCTAGAGGAATACTTAGGTAATTTCCGACACTTCCAAATACCATAAAGATTATTTGTATGTCAGTGGATGCACAAGCAACACAAAGAAATACTCAAAACATTACGAGATACAACAAAGGTAATCGTCGAAGAATAAAGTAAAGAGATACAAGAGTGTAAAGCTTGAAGGTCTGAATTCCAGAATAGTTTGGATGACCTTGATCACCTAGTGAATGTTCCTAAGTTATCAGAATGGCCCCCTGAGGTTCTAAGAATAGCGTAGATTATATTCCGCGAGCATTCACTACAATAAAAATATCCTAAGATTTACAGATATTGCGACCCATACTTCAAAATACATTGGGTCCATTTGTATGCCAGTGGACACCCAAATAGCAACAAATACAGATACTCGTAATATAGTGAGGTGCAACATACACAATCGTGAAAGGATTATGCCGATAGAGTGAAGAAAAGCAAGTGTAGAGCCTGTAGACCTTGAAGTTCCTAGTTCCAGAATAGTTTGGAAAACCTGGAATATCCCATGAATGTACCAAAAGCATTATAGATGTGCACTGAGGTTCCATCAGCACTATAGACTAGATTCCACGAAAATTTTTCACAACTAAAGCATGAGACAGTATGTCGATATCGTAAGCCAAACTTCAAAATGTATTGGAGGCCATTTGTATTTCACGGAATGCCCAACTACCACAATATCAAGTTGCTCATAGCATTGAGAGGTGTAATGGACATCAACGTGACTAAATTTCTTGGACAGAGTGAACACAAATGATGGTAGATGTTTTAGATCTTAAGAAAATGAATTCCAGAGTAGTTTGGATGACCTAGATCACCCAATTTATGTACCATGAATTTTCTAGGGGTGCTTTGAGGCTTTTTAAGTACCGTAGACAATGTTCTGTAATCATTCATCGTGTATAAAATTTGGTTGAGAATGTTAGATTTGTGTCACAAACTTCGGAGTACTTTGGAGGCCTTAGAATAGCTCTGGGATCAAAACTTCAATAGACTATGATGAGTAGTAATACATTGCATATCTAGGATCAGTGAAAACTTTTGACGATTAGCAAAACGATGAACTTTCAGCAAAAACATGTAGAATTTTTGAAAAATACAAAAAAAAAGCCACGTATTCTCGCCTCCCCGCAAAAGAAGGGAGTGTGCAAAGGGGGGAGGTACCATGCATTTCTTAGCATAACTATTCCCCTTGATTATAAAAAAAAATCCGGGGTAAAATGTTTTAAAACAAAGAAGATATTGCATTTCTACCAAAAGTAGATCGTCCCGGGTGTTTGCGGGTTAAGTTAATGGAATATCTGTTGTTATCACTGCAGCAGAAACGGTCCAAGGCACCAGCGCGTATGGAACCCATCTAGCGGTCTTCAACACTTCTGGTTCGACTCCCGACCCGGCGACAAAAAATAATGATCAAAACATTCATGTGGGCATCAGTGCCGTCGATAACGAAACCGGTGCTAAAAATAGATTTTTGTTTAGGTTTTTCTAGTTGCACGTATCAAGCATGTGCATATGCAAATGTACAGCACATGCATTTATGTTACTTTAGCAATGGCTGTCAGCGTGCTGCAATATGTGGCACTAATTGGATTTTAGTGGGGCCCTTTTCGACTTTAATATTGCTTCAATGAGGTGTTGAAAGCAGGGCTGCCCAACGTACGACCCGCGGGCCGGATCCGGCCCGCGAGGATATTTCGTGCGGCCCGCGGCACGAATAAAGAAAAATTATGTAATTTGGCCTTTTAAATAATATTTTTGAGTATTTTTTTCGTTTCCAAGTGAAATTTGAAAAAAATAAGTAGTTTTATATTTTAGTGCGTATTTAAAAATGTATATCTACTTGATTCAATTTACAGATTACGAGGAATCATCAGATTATGGCAATGTGAAAGTACTTGTAAACTTTTGAGAACACTTTGACATTGTAAAACAACTTTAAAAAAAATAAAAAAAACAGCAAACGAATCTGAATTCTACGAGAATTTAAAGATTCTATTTTTGTCGTAAGATACAACATAGAAACATTGATTAATAGGAACCAGCCTGAGATCCTGCTTTATGAATGCCATTGTATCTTTCTTAAGCCAAGTAAGATGTAGGGGTCAATATGACCCAGCCAGACATGCAAGACAAGGAATTTCGCTAGAAATTCCTCCAGGGATTTGTCAAGAAATTCCTTTAAAAATTCATTCAAAAAATCCTCCAGAAATTCCTTTATGAATACCTCCTAGATTCTTCAGTCCAACATGAACTCTAATAAGAATTTCTCCAAGACCTGCTCCAATGTTTATGTCAAAATTCCTCCAAGAATCCGTCCTGGAATTTGGCCAGGAGTTCCTTTATAAATTTCTCCAGGAAAACCTAAGGGGTTTTTCAATAAATACTTTCAGAAACTCCTCCAGAAATGCATACTGGAATATTTCCGGGAATCCCTCCAAGAATACCTTCAGGTAATCCTCCAAGAATCTCTCTAGGAATTTCTCCAGGAATTCCTCCAAGAATTCGTACAAGAATACTTCCAAGAATTTCTTCAAGAATTTCTTGAAGAAATTTCTGGAGAATACCCTGGAGGAATTCCTGGAGTACTTTCGCCAATTCATGTAGTAATTTGTGAAGGATTTTTTTAAAGAATTTCCCAGGGGAATTCTAACAGGAATTCCTTAAGGATTTCGTTGAACTGCGATGAAATTTAGAATTTTTTTTTCAATTTTAATTTTCTGGAGGAATTTCTGGAGGATTTCATGAATTATTTCCTGTAAGAATTCATGGAGTAATTCATACGAGTGATTCCGAATTCACTTGAGGTATTTCCTGTATGAACTGGAATTGAAGGAATTTCTGGAGAAATTCCTGTAGTAATTAATACAGCAATTCCTGTTGAAATTCATGTAGTTATTCCTGGAGGAATTTCTAGAGTATTTCTTGAAGGAATTCCTAGGGTGTTTCCCGGAACAATTCCTAGACGATTTCCTGTAGTAATTCCAGAAGGAATTCGTAATCATTCGTGGAGTAATTCTTGAAAGAACTCCTGGAATATTTGCCGAAGGAATTTCTGGAATATATCCTGGAGTATATCCAGGAAGAATTCCTGGAGGAATCCCTGGAGGAATGACTGATGGAATCCCTGAAATAATTTAAGGATGAATCCCGGTGAGGAATTCCGGGAAGAACCCCTGTTTGAATTGCTGGCGGAATTCCTGGAGGTATTCCTGGAGGAACTCTTGGAAGAATTTCTGGAGGACACCGTGGAGGAATTTCTGAAGGATTTCCTTGATGAATTCATACATAAATTAGCAGTTTTTCATGAAAAAATTCCTGGAGGAATTTCTGGAGAAATTACCCGGGAAGATTACCCGGAGAAATTGTCTGGAGGCATTTCTGGAGTATTCCCTGGAAGAATTCCTGGAGGAAACTCTGGAGGAATCCCTGGAAGAACTTCTGGAAGAATCCCGTGAATCCTGAAGAAATCCCTGGATTAGTTGTTGGAGGAGATCTTTGATGAATTCCTGAAGGAGCTCTGGAGGAATTCCTGGAGGAATACCTGACTGAATTCCTTGATGAGTCCATAGAGTATTTCGCGAAGGAATCCCTGGGGATATTCCTGAAGGAAACCCTGAAGGAATCCCTTAAGGAATCCCTTAAGGAATCCCTGGAAGAATTTCTAGAGAAATCGCTGGAGGAATCCCAGGAGAAATTTCTGGATGAACTCTTGAGAAAATTTCCTTGAGGAGTTTTAAGGGAATGCCTGGAGAAATCTTTGGAGGACTCCCGTGGAATCCTCGGGAAATTTCTGGAGGGATTCCCGAGGAACTCCTGCAGGATTTTCCGAAAAGCTCTTGAAGTAATTCCTGAGGAACTCCTGAAGGAATTCCAGCGTATCTCCTGAATAAACTTTAGAGAAACTGCTGGGAAACTCTTAAGGAATTTAACGGGAAGTCCTGAGGTATTCCCTAGGAACTCGTAGATGTTCTCGGAGAACATCACGAAAAATTTCTGAGGGACTCCTGGAGGAATTTCCGAGGAACGCCTAGAGGAATACTTAGGTAATTTCCGACACTTCCAAATACCATAAAGATTATTTGTATGTCAGTGGATGCACAAGCAACACAAAGAAATACTCAAAACATTACGAGATACAACAAAGGTAATCGTCGAAGAATAAAGTAAAGAGATACAAGAGTGTAAAGCTTGAAGGTCTGAATTCCAGAATAGTTTGGATGACCTTGATCACCTAGTGAATGTTCCTAAGTTATCAGAATGGCCCCCTGAGGTTCTAAGAATAGCGTAGATTATATTCCGCGAGCATTCACTACAATAAAAATATCCTAAGATTTACAGATATTGCGACCCATACTTCAAAATACATTGGGTCCATTTGTATGCCAGTGGACACCCAAATAGCAACAAATACAGCACGCTAAAACTGCTCAGCACTAAAATGTGTAAGACCTACTCATAAGTGCATAATTTCCAGACCACACAAAAATGTGTAGCAGTTACACATTCTCGAAAAACAGCTCGTACACTCTTCTAGATGCGAAATGTTGATTTTTTTTTGTTTTCCAAGGTCACTAGTAATCCTACCTAGATTAGCGTACAAAAATTTTAGTGATTTTAACAATTTTGCGGACACTGGAGCTGATTTTGTGAATGTGCAAGGGTTACACATTTTTGGTGTAGTCTGGAAATTATGCACTTTAGTGCTGAGCGGCGTTAGCGTGAGATACTCGTAATATAGTGAGGTGCAACATACACAATCGTGAAAGGATTATGCCGATAGAGTGAAGAAAAGCAAGTGTAGAGCCTGTAGACCTTGAAGTTCCTAGTTCCAGAATAGTTTGGAAAACCTGGAATATCCCATGAATGTACCAAAAGCATTATAGATGTGCACTGAGGTTCCATCAGCACTATAGACTAGATTCCACGAAAATTTTTCACAACTAAAGCATGAGACAGTATGTCGATATCGTAAGCCAAACTTCAAAATGTATTGGAGGCCATTTGTATTTCACGGAATGCCCAACTACCACAATATCAAGTTGCTCATAGCATTGAGAGGTGTAATGGACATCAACGTGACTAAATTTCTTGGACAGAGTGAACACAAATGATGGTAGATGTTTTAGATCTTAAGAAAATGAATTCCAGAGTAGTTTGGATGACCTAGATCACCCAATTTATGTACCATGAATTTTCTAGGGGTGCTTTGAGGCTTTTTAAGTACCGTAGACAATGTTCTGTAATCATTCATCGTGTATAAAATTTGGTTGAGAATGTTAGATTTGTGTCACAAACTTCGGAGTACTTTGGAGGCCTTAGAATAGCTCTGGGATCAAAACTTCAATAGACTATGATGAGTAGTAATACATTGCATATCTAGGATCAGTGAAAACTTTTGACGATTAGCAAAACGATGAACTTTCAGCAAAAACATGTAGAATTTTTGAAAAATACAAAAAAAAAGCCACGTATTCTCGCCTCCCCGCAAAAGAAGGGAGTGTGCAAAGGGGGGAGGTACCATGCATTTCTTAGCATAACTATTCCCCTTGATTATAAAAAAAAATCCGGGGTAAAATGTTTTAAAACAAAGAAGATATTGCATTTCTACCAAAAGTAGATCGTCCCGGGTGTTTGCGGGTTAAGTTAATGGAATATCTGTTGTTATCACTGCAGCAGAAACGGTCCAAGGCACCAGCGCGTATGGAACCCATCTAGCGGTCTTCAACACTTCTGGTTCGACTCCCGACCCGGCGACAAAAAATAATGATCAAAACATTCATGTGGGCATCAGTGCCGTCGATAACGAAACCGGTGCTAAAAATAGATTTTTGTTTAGGTTTTTCTAGTTGCACGTATCAAGCATGTGCATATGCAAATGTACAGCACATGCATTTATGTTACTTTAGCAATGGCTGTCAGCGTGCTGCAATATGTGGCACTAATTGGATTTTAGTGGGGCCCTTTTCGACTTTAATATTGCTTCAATGAGGTGTTGAAAGCAGGGCTGCCCAACGTACGACCCGCGGGCCGGATCCGGCCCGCGAGGATATTTCGTGCGGCCCGCGGCACGAATAAAGAAAAATTATGTAATTTGGCCTTTTAAATAATATTTTTGAGTATTTTTTTCGTTTCCAAGTGAAATTTGAAAAAAATAAGTAGTTTTATATTTTAGTGCGTATTTAAAAATGTATATCTACTTGATTCAATTTACAGATTACGAGGAATCATCAGATTATGGCAATGTGAAAGTACTTGTAAACTTTTGAGAACACTTTGACATTGTAAAACAACTTTAAAAAAAATAAAAAAAACAGCAAACGAATCTGAATTCTACGAGAATTTAAAGATTCTATTTTTGTCGTAAGATACAACATAGAAACATTGATTAATAGGAACCAGCCTGAGATCCTGCTTTATGAATGCCATTGTATCTTTCTTAAGCCAAGTAAGATGTAGGGGTCAATATGACCCAGCCAGACATGCAAGACATGCTCTATGACAGCGTGGTGCGCCCATGCTAGGATGGTTTATACTATTTACTAAAACGAACTGCGAAATTCTTCAAAAATTCTTATGTAGGGGGATTAGGGGCATAATGGACACCCGGGGCGAAATGGACACCCCTATTTTTGCCGAAACCGTTGACTTTTATGTAAAACTTTTAATGCATAAGTCTAAAGGAACAAGTCATTGTTCTATTTTTCAAAAGTACCATTTATATTCCTTCAAAATAACCAAAATATCATTGAAATTGAAGTATGCTTTTCATATGGTGGATTTCTTATAATTTCGAAGCAGCAGCAAATAAGGTATTGCGAGTGTTTGAGTGTGGCCACCATAAAAACAAGTGAATTGTTAGCTTATCTACATGTATACGCAGATTTAGCAATGGATGAAGTATTACATTTTTGATCAAAACCTACTCAAAATAGCAATTTCAATGCAGTACTCGATTCGGGGCGAAATGAACACTGGCAATTGTGAATGGATGTACGCGCGTTGCATACTGTTAGGCGTTTTAGAGAGTTTGGAAAAAATCAAACCGATTATTTCAGCCTAAAATTTATTTAATTAACTTTAATGATATGAAAACTCGTCTAAGATGGAGTATTATATCTGTGGTATTAATATCCATAGACAAATTACTTAACTGGTCGATATTATCAAAAATACAGCATAAAATATGCAGAGGTGTCCATTATGCCCCGATGGGTGTCCATTTCGCCCCGTACCTTTCCTGCCAGCCCCAAAAAACACACGGTTTACAATTCACTATTTCTTCACAATAATGACATTCTACCTGCAGCAAATTATTGAAATACGTAGGAAACAAGTTAAAGTTGTAAGCCAACTGATAATATGTTAAGTTTTTGTCTGTTATGCAGGCCTAACATACTTATTTGCTTAGGGTGTCCATTATGCCCCTAATCCCCCTATGCAGTAAGCACAGAAATTTCATAAGAAACTGAAATTTTTTTAAACAATAGTTCAGAAGTTCAGAGAAGTATTTGAAAAAAGTGTTACATAGTCGAATTTTAATTTTTGGCCCATCAACTGGTATGGAGTGTTGGCTGTGGCCCGCGGCCGTAAAAGGTTGGGCAGGTCTGGTTTAAAGTAATGCAGCATTATATTCACAATATTAGTTATCAATATATGGCAAAATTGGTGCACTTATATACGGCTTCGTGGTTACTTGGGTTTTGTTTTAGTCTTTATTTTAAATTTGAGCACCGTCTACCCCCGTTGGTTTGAACGACACCTCATGTAAACCAACGAGATTCATTTTTAATTTGAACTAATAGTAACCCTGTGGGCATCGAAAAACACACTGATGGTAACCCTTTTTGCTGATTCTTTTCACCCTGTTCTTTGAGCAGTACAGGGTTGTTAACGTTAATCAACGATTAACGCCGTTAACGTTAATTTTCATCCGAATCAACGTCAACGGCGTTGCGTTGATTTTCTAGCCAGTTAACGTTAACGTCAACGGAATGCGTTAAATTAACGTCAACGAATGCCGTTAATTTTGGCGTTAATTGATGTAATATGCTTTGTGATCTGTGTGACTCTTGTGTTTTTTTTTTTCAATTTTTGGGTAGATTATTATTTGTGTTTGACAAGTTTTTTTTTATTACTCACTAGCAAGACAATTTTTTTTTTAAGGAGCTTGTGCGCCGGCATTTGACAGTGTTATAATTGAATCTACATATAACGTCCACGTCAAGAACCTGCAAAATGCTTTGCCGACTTACTCAGGAAGCGTGAGTTTATGCTTCGGAGGGAAGTAATGGTGTTGGTGCATTATGCACCTTCAGCTGTGAAACTGAGCGCGCTTGTTATGCAATACACCCAACGCGCTCGTCTTTGGGACTTGAAGTGCCCAAAGCGCTCTAATTTCTTCCATGACTATCCCCCGGTGTTTTTAGGCTACCCACATGTTGTTTGTGAACAATTATGAAACATGACTCATCTGAAGGACAAACGTCTTGAAATCCCGCTTCAACAGTGCATCAGAACTTCAAACGCACAAATCTCGAGAAACAAGCTTCAAACAACAGTGCATTTTATTATTCTGATCTTGCTCACTTGTAATAAGCTTCAAATAAGAAGATCGGGTGCGCCCGTTTGGTTTACGAAGAGACTTGTGCGCTCGAAATCGTGAGTAGGTGTCGAAGTCGGCCATTATGGCGGCCATTTTGGGATTCTAACAAGTCTGTCCTTATGTAGCTATTGAGTTGATCACAGTAGCCATCCATGCAAATGTCAAAAAATTTCCCATTGGTTTCTAGTATTCATTTGATCTTGGTCATACTTCAGCAAACTCGATTTCAGAGTTATCTCAGCAAGAACTCAAGCAACGTTACCTGAATAAACCACTTCTGCATTCAGGTTTAGAGGACAGCAAAATCTAAATCATGCATACCTAGATAGTTTGGTTTACCGAAGGCTGACGTTCAAATCTAAACGCGAAAAATAAAGGAAGCTGATGTAAGTAGCTAGGTTAAAGTTACCTTTCTTGTAAATCATGTGAAAGGAATTATATGTATTTTGAGTAATATTTTTTTTCCTGATTCATTCGTTCTAGTTGTTTTGTCGGCCATCTTTTCAATTATGCTTTTAAAACGGCCAAGGTTGCTTCAAATGCTTCGCCCATGAAAAAGCGCCCATATTAGTGGACTAATAACCCTTCGCGCACTAGGCAAAGCTCCAATATGTCGCCTAAAGAGTTGCCACTTATAATATTGGGTTAGCTAATGGGGCAAAAGAGCAAATGCTTGGTCTAAACGAATGCATAATTTGATGTTTCCCGCAAGACAACTGGTCAAGGACTTACAGTTAATGGATATTTTGGTTCCAAATTCCACCACTAGGCGGTGCTAGTGAGCTAAAAACTTTTGATTTTCATATAAATCAGGAAAATTTGCAAAAAATTGCAACTAGCGCCGCCTAGCTGCAGAAACTCGAACCAAACGAAAATTATTCTGAAAGCCCTTGATCTACCAAACAATTTTGCCGAAGACACCATCTTTCTAAAGAATCAGAATGCTGAGATATGTGAAATGTAAAATTTGTACGCTCTCTAGCGCCGCCTTGCGGTGAAATCACGAATCATACGGCCTGAAATTCTGAAAGCCCTTGACCAGCTGAACAACTTTGCCGAAGAAACAAACTCTCTAAGTTATCAGGATCCTGAGATATATGGGATGGAAATGTTTGTCAGTGTTGCATCTGTTTGTCTAAGAAATCACATAAATCACAGACAAATAGATATGACACTAACAAAATTTCAATCTCATATATCTCCTAATCCTGATTACTTAGAGAGTTGGTGTCTTCGGCAAAGTTGTTTGGCTGGTCAAGGACTAACCGATAATAAGACTTAAGATTCAAAATTCCACCGCTAGGCGGCGCTAGAGAGCAAACAAATTTTAAATTTCGCATACCTCAGCATCCTGTTTTTGTAGAAAGGTGGTGTCTTCAGCAATATTGTTTGGTAGATCAAGGGCTTTCAGAATAATCACCGTTTGGTTCAAGTTTCTGTAGCAAGGCGGCGCTAGTTGCATTTTTTTGCAAATTTTCCTGATATATATGGAAAACAAAATTTGTTAGCTCACTAGCGCCGCCTAGTGGTGGAATTTTGAAACTTAAGTCATATTATCGGTTAGTCCTTGACCAGCCAAACAACTTTGCCGAAGACACCAACTCTCTAAGTAATCAGGATCATGAGGTATATGAGATTGAAATTTCGTTAGTGTCACATCTATTTGTCTGTGATTTATGTGATATCTTAGACAAGCAGATGAAACACTGACAAAATTAAATATGTACTACAATTAACGTAAAATTAACGGAGTCGTTAACGTTAAATCAACGCTCCGCGTTAACGTTAACGTTGATCAACGCTTCCAAAAAATCAACGGAAGAATCGTTGATCGTTACAATTAACGTTAACGAATTAACGAAACGGCGTTAATCGTTGATTAACGTTAACAACCCTGGAGCAGTATGACGTTTGAACCATTTTTAGTTTGAACGATGTGCAGATTAGAGGGGGTCAAATTAAAAAGTGTTCAGATTAAATGCGGTCAAACCAATGCACAGTGGGAAAATAAGGTACAAAACCGACAAAGAATTCTGTAACTTTTGAAAACCACGAATGCGGTTTACGAAGTTATACTTTTCTAATGCAAAAATGTGCGGGGAATCCAATAAAACTGGTTTCATAGGCCGCACGGATCGTTAACATGCTCATTTTACCCCAATTCCCCAATTTTTTAGCCGTTTTTATAGAAATTCATGTATTTTCAGAAGCGGAAATGATCTTGAAGTATGAAAACTCGACCGATCATGCTCATATATATTGCGGATATGAATAAAAATGTTAAACTTGACCGCATGAATGATTGTCATGCCCGTTTAACCATATTCCCCCAGATTATCGCATTTCTGGCAAGATATGCCATTTATCTAGGGAGAAAATCAGTAAAAATCCATCAAAATGAGTTTTTACATTTGAGCCATCGAATATATCGGGATAAAAAATCGAACGGACTGGTTTTTTGGTCATTTTGCCTTGATGCCCCAAAAATATCATTTTATGAACTGAAGAGTTCTGCAACTTTTGAAAACCATGATTGCGGTTTACGAAGCCATACTTTTCTGATGTAAAAATGTGCGGGGAATCGAATAAATCTGGTTTCATAGGCTGCGTGGATCGTTAACATTCTCATTTTACCCCAATTCCCCCATTTTTAGCCTTTTTTGATAGAGATTCATATATTTTCAGAAGCGGATGTGATCTTGAAGTATACAAACCCAACCAATCTAGCTCATATATATTGCCGATATAAATGAAAATGTTAAACTTGACCGCATGAATGATTGTCATGCCCGTTTTACCATATTCCCTCAGATTTTCGCACTTCTGGTAAGATATGCTATTTATCTAGCAAGAAAATCAGTAAATGTCCGTCCATATGAGTTTCTAATTGGTGAATACATTTGAGCCTTCGAATAAATCAGGATAAAAATAAAAAGAACGGGTATGTTGGTCATTTTGCCTCGATTCCCCAAAAATAACATTTTTTGAATTGAAGAGCTCTGTTACTTTTGAAAACCACGAATGCGATTTACGGAGTCATGGTCATCTAATGTAAAAATGTGTGGAGAATCGAATAAAATTGTTTTCATAGGTCTCACGGATCGTTAACATACTCATTTTACCCCAATTCCGCAATTTTTCGTGTGTTTGATAGAAATTCATGTATTTTCAGATGCGGAAACGACCTTGAAGTATAAAAACTCGACCAATCAAGCTCATATATATTGCCGAAATAAATAAAATTAATAATAAACTTGACGGCATGTACAATTGCCATGCCCGTTTTACCATATTCCCCCAGATTATCACATTTCTGGAAAAACATGCTATTTGTCGAGGAGGAAAAGATTTTTATTTGAATAACACATATATTGAGCCATTTATCTATTAAATCCGTGAACAACAATCTAACAAACTTATGTCTTGGTCATTTTGCCTTTATGCGCCAAAAATATCTTTTTGAATTGAAGAGTTCTGTAACTTTTGAAAACCATGTATGCTATTTACAAAGTCATATTTTATTTAAATTAAAATCAGTAAATGCCATCCAAATGAGTTTTTTTTATTTAAAAAAGACATTCGACCCATCTTTTGAACCGGATAAATATATCTAACGAACTTATATCTAGTTTATTTTACCTTGATGCCCTGAAAAAATATATTTTTTTTAATTGCAGAATTCTAAAACTTTTGAAAATCTTGAATGCGGTTTACGAAGTCAAACTTTTTTAATGTAGAAATGTGCAGGGAATTTAATTAAAGTGGTTTTATAGGCCTCACGGACCGTTATCGCACTTTCTTATGTTTCCCCAATTCCCTATTTTTAAGAATTTTTTAATATAAATTCATGTATTTTCAGAAGCGGAAACGACTTTGAAGTATAAAAGCTCAGAAAAACTGTTGAGTTCATATAAGTTTTTATTTGAAAAACACATTTGAGCCATCCAATACATCAGGAAATAGAAATCGTACGAACTATCTTGCCATTTTGCTGGAAATCCCGGAATATAAATATAATATTTTGAATATGTACAAGAATTTTATATGCTTCGATAAACCGCTAATGCAGTTTATACAGTCATACCCTTCTTAGGTAAAATTGTACGGAGAATCTAATGAAAGTGGTTTCATAGGCCTCAAGGGGTTAATGCGCGTTAGCATACTCTCTCTCTCTCTTCTTGGCGTGACGTCCTCATTGGGACAAAGCCTGCTTCTCAGCTTAGTGTTCTATGAGCACTTCCACAGTTATTAACTGAGAGCTTCCTCTGCCAATGACCATTTTGCATGCGTATATCGTGTGGCAGGCACGAAGATACTCTATGCCCAAGGAAGTCAAGGAAATTTCCTTTACGAAAAGATCCTGGACCGACCGGGAATCGAACCCGTCACCCTCAGCACGGTCATGCTGAATACCCGTGCGTTTACCGCCTCGGCTATGTGGGCGTTAGCATACTCATTTTAGCCCAATTTTCAATTTTCTTGGGATTTGATAGAATTTCATGTATTTTCAAAAGCGATAATGACTTTGAAATATAAACACTCAAAAAATCCAAAAAGGCCCATTCAAATGAGTTTTTGTTTGAAATATACATTTGAGCCATTTAATAAATCAGGATACAACAATCGAACGAACTTGTATCTTGGTCATGATCTTGGTCATTTTGCCTTGATGCCCCGAAAAATATCCTTTTTTGAATAACTGTACAACTCAGAATGTTATCAAAAGCGTTTATTCTAAGATGTGAATTTTCTAAGACAAAAACCCTGTAAATTGGATTAATGCCCGCATGAGTCATAACTGTGATTTGAACTCGTTTTTTTTTGCGAATTCATCTAAATTATTGTATTCAGGGTTAAACAAGCTGCATCTAGAATTCACGGGTTTTATCTTTAAAAAACCGTTTTTATAGAAAAACGGATCAGATTATTTTTGTGTTATACACTTATGTAAAGTTAATTGTTTATTTTACGAGGAATCAGTGCTAAATAGGAAAAAAGCATTTCCGACCGATTTTCGTAACAGGTTTTCTTTAGATAGTTAAAATTGGTTATAAACAAAATTTTGTTAAATTTGTCATTTGTTGATTTTGTTTATAGATGTATACTATATACATTGTATAGCTTGTTTAACTCTAAAAAGTACAAAACTGAAAATGTTTGACAAACACATTAAACACAGTTAGAATTTGGATAATCTGGGAGAATATGGTGAAACAGGCATGACAACCATTCATGCGGTCATGTGTGACGTTTTCATTTGTATCGACAGTATATATGAGCTTGATTGATTGAATTTTCAAACTTCATGGTCATTTCCACTTCAAAAAAAAAAAACATTAATTTCTATGAAAATCCACAAAAAATCGAGAAATTGAAGCGAAATGAGTATTTTGACGATCCTTGTGGCCTTTAAAACCAGTTTCATTAAATTTTTCGAACATTTTAACTTTAAAAAAATGACTTTGTAAATAGCATACATGGGGCATAAAGGCAAAATGACCAAGATATATGTTCGTTGTTATTCCCTGATTTAATAGATAGATGACTTAAATGTGTTATTCAAATTAAAATGTCTTAGATGAACATTTACCGATTTTCTCCCTAGACAAAAAGCATATTTTTTCCAGAAATGCGATAATTTGAGGAATATGGTAAAAAGGGCATAGACATTGTTCATGCGGTCAAGTTCAATATTTTTATTTATTACAGCAAAATATATAAGAGCTTGATTGGTCGAGTTTTTATACTTCAATGTCGTATCCGCATCTGAACATGAATTTCTATCAAACACACAAAAATTGCGGAATTGGGGTAAAATGAGTATGTTAACGATCCGTGCGGCCCACGAAACCAATTTTATTCGATTCTCCACACGTTTTTACATTAGATAAACATGACTCCGTAAATCGCATTCGTGGTTTTCAAAAGTAACAGAGCTCTTCAATTCAAAAAATGATATTTTTGGGGAATCAAGGCAAAATGACCAACATACCCGTTCTTTTTATTTTTATCCTGATTTATTTGAAGGCTCAAATGTATTCACCAATTAGAAACTCATATGGACGGACATTTACTGATTTTCTCGCTAGATAAATAGAATATCTTACCAGAAGTGCGATAATCTGAGGGAATATGGTAAAACGGGCATGACAATCATTCATGCGGTCAAGTTTAACATTTTCATTTATATCGGCAATATATATGAGCTTGATTGGTCGAGTTTGTATACTTCAAGGTCACATCCGCTTCTGAAAATATATGAATCTCTATCAAAAAAGGCTAAAAATGGGGGAATTGGGGTAAAATGAGAATGTTAACGATCCACGCAGCCTATGAAACCAGATTTATTCGATTCCCCGCACATTTTTACATCAGAAAAGTATGGCTTTGTAAACCGCAATCATGGTTTTCAAAAGTTGCAGAACTCTTCAGTTCAAAAAATGATATTTTTGGGGCATCAAGGCAAAATGACCAAAAACCAGTTCGTTCGATTTTTTATCTCGATATATTCGATAGCTTAAATGTATTTAAGCTGGTAAAAACTTATTTTGATGGATTTTTACTGATTTTCTCCCTTGATAAATGCCATATCTTACCAGAAATGCGATAATCTGGGGGGATATGGTAAAACGGGCATGACAATCATTCGTGCGGTCAAGTTTAACATTTTTATTCATATCCGCAATATATATGAGCATGATCGGCCGAGTTTTCATACTTCAAGATCATTTCCGCTTCTGAAAATACATGAATTTCTATAAAAATGGCTAAAAAATTTGGGAATTGGGATAAAATGAGCATGTTAACGATCCGTGCGGCCTATGAAACCGGTTTTATTGGATTCCCCGCACATTTTTGCATTAGAAAAGTATAAC